>NC_137334.1:22977137-23097137 GCF_965287045.1 Carcharhinus amblyrhynchos | reverse complement strand
TAAGTTAGGTGGATTGGCCATGTTAAATTGCCGCTTAGTGTCCAAAGATGTGTAAGTTAGGTGGATTGGCCATGTTAAATTGCCCCTTAGTGTCCAAAGATGTGTAGGTTAGAGAGATTAGTGGGATAAATACATGGGGTTATGGGGAGAGGACCTGCGTAAGAGGCTCTGACAGAGAAAATGGGTGCGTGTCTGATAGACCAAGTGGCCTACTTCTGCACTATGGGGATTCTGCAATTTCTATGAAGACATGGACTAAATAGGATGAAGGTTGCCTCAAGTTCAGCCAATCATGGTTCAGACAACTGCCTCTTCATTCAGTTGGGTGGGCACTAAAACTCCAAGCAGTTAGGAGAAACACTGGCACCCCCAGAGTGGTAATTGAGACAAGTACCCATAGCCAGTATGTGAAGAAAGGCGTCTGTCTCACTTCCCATACCGTTGTATATGCAGATCAGCATCTACACGTGGTCTAGCTGGTACCAGCTGGCATACTCCTGCCCAGTCTCAGGTGCAACATCTGCCTGGAAATAAGGTTCTTTCAGCGGGTACAATATGAGGGATGAAGCAGTGAAAAATGTAAGCTCCATACAATTCTCTTCAACGCAAATTACAGTCATCCACTTAACCTCCTGAGGAAAGATTCTGGATAAATACTCCCTAATCACCAAGATCAGAAAAATCATTGATGATTCATTTATGTTGACTGCCACAGCATCCTGGAAAGCTGGTTAATGCTCTGATATTGCAGAATGTTGGTGTGCCTCACATAGCTTCTTTCAACCTGAGCTGGACAGTTTGAGGGAGTAAAAAGTCTGACAACACCAGGTTTTAGTCCAACCTATTTATTTGATAATATACTCACAAGCTTTCGAGGGGACTGCCTCTTCGTCAGGTGAATGGAGAGTTTGAGGGAGCCATCAATCATGCCTCTGTAAAAGGCTCCGCTTCCTCAGAGGAAACTATCTTTTAGAACGTGTGATTACTAAGCAACATGTGGCCATAACTCTTCACCCCAAACACAAAGGAAAAGCTTCCAAGCCACTGACATTTCCAAACATGAAGAATGATGGTGCTGAGGACAACAGGAGGATTGATGATGGTGCCAGGGGGCAAACAGCGAGGACTGGCCAGGGATGGGAGTTTGCAGGAAGAATGGATTGTAACCTATGTGATCTGATCCTACCTGTGAACCAAACACTATGTTCCAATTCCAATTGCCTTCTTGCACTGAGTGATGCACTTTTCTCTGTTACCATAACTAGTTATTCCTGGAACAGGTTGCTAGTCTGTCAGCAGGGGCTTACAACTTGAAGGGTGCCACTCCACATCAAGCAAGGCTGGCCCAGTTTCTCTCCCTAGAGTAGAATAGGACTATACTCATTGGAATTCGAAGAATGAGGGGGGAATCTTATAGAAACATATAAGATTATGAAGTGAATAGATAAGATAGAAGCAGAGAGGTAGTTTCCAATGGCAGGTGAAACTAGAACAAGAGGCATGGCCTCAAAATAAGAGGGAGCAAATTTAGGACTGAGTTGAGGGGCAAGTTACCCAGCCTTGAGGAGAGCAATGACCACGACACCACACAACCCTGACACAACAACTTCTGTGAGGTGTGCCGGATCATCAACATGGATGCCATCATCTCACGTTAGAATGCCATCCATCAGGTACACGGTACATACTCTTGCCAACGTTGTCTACCTGATACACTGCAGGAAAGGATATCCTGAGGCATGGTACATTGGGGAGACCATGCAGACGCTACGACAACGGATGAATGAACACCACTCGACAATCACCAGGCAAGACTGTTCTCTTCCTGTTGGGGAGCACTTCAGCGACCACGGGCATTCAGCCTCTGACATTCGGGTAAGCGTTCTCCAAGGTGGCCTTCACGACACAAAACAGCGCTGAGTCTTAGAGCAGAGACTGATAGCCAAGTTCCGCACACATAAGGTCGGCCTCAACTGGGATCTTGGGTTCATGTCACACTATCTGTAACCCCCACGACTTGCCTGGACTTGCAAAATCTCACTAACTGCCCCGTCTGGAGACAATACATATCTCTTTAACCTGTGCTTAACACTCTCTCCACTCACATTGTCTGTACCTTTAAGGCTTGATTAGCTGTAAAGGCTGGCATTCCAATCATCATTCTGTAAATTGAGTTTGTGTCTTTATATGCCCTATTTGTGAACAGAGCTCCCACTCACCTGATGAAGGAGCAGCGCTCTGAAAGCTAGTGGTGTTTGCTACCAAATAAAGGCTCATGGTAGGAGATATAGGAGGGATGTCTGAGGTAGATTCTTCACTCAGAGAGTGGTTAGGAATGCACTGCCTGCTGTGATAGTGGAGTCGGACACTTTAGGAACTTTCAAGTGGTTATTGGAGACGCACATGGAGCACACCAGAATGATAGGGAGTGGGATAGCTTGATCTTGGGTTTGGATATAGCTCGGCACAACATCGAGGGCCTAAGGGCCTGTACTGTGCTGTACTGTTGTATGTTTCTGTGTTTCTAAATCTGTTGGACTTTAGTGGGACTCGAACCCAGAACTTCTGGCAGGGAGACTCCCACTGTGCCACAAGACCTCCTAAACTCCCAACTGCCATCCTAACACTGTTAACAGATGAATCTAAAGATGTATCCTAAAGTTTACACAAGACTTTTCAGTGTATTTAGTATCAGTGCCAGAACAGCCTAGATGCTTTACCACTGCTGAAATGTTTCTTTGTTAAGTGTCACTTTGCTTTGTTGATACTGTGTAAATAAAACATTAGCATTTGGCTTTGAAGCAGTTGCCAATCACTTATCCCTTTGATTTTAACTGGAGTTGAACTGCGGTTCAACTCCAATTTTCGAAAAGGAATTGGATCACAACTCGATTGGGAACTTCCTGTAGGGATGGGGGAACTGTATGACAGTGGGACTATTTGATAGTCCATTCAGAGAGTGAACCTAAACACGTGAGCTGCACAGTCCATTTCTGTGACATTCTTGTGTGTGAAGAATTCTTAGTTCTGAGCACAAAGCTGCCAATAATCCAATGACTAACAGCACCGACTGTCTGAAATACCACACCAATAAGTGGGCATAGAATCATTCAATATCTGCAAGAGGCCATTCAGCCCATTGAGTCCGACAGAGCATCTCACCCAGGCCCATTCTTCACTCAATTTCCACAACCCTGCACATTCCCCACAGCCAATCCACCCAACGTACACATCTTGGGACACTAAGGGGCAATTTACATTGGTCAATGCACCTAACCAACACATAAGAACATAAGAAATAGGAGCAGGAGTAGGCCATCTAGCCCTTCGATCCTGCCCCGCCATTCAATGAGATCATAGCTGATCTGTCGTGGCTCAGTTCCACATTCCCGCCCTCTCCCCATAACCCTTAATCCCCTCTCTTATCAAAAACCCATCAACCCGCGTCTTAAAAATATTTAGCGAGGCAGCCTCCACCACCTCAACGGGCAGAGAATTCCAGAGATTCACCACCCTTTGAGTGAAGAAGTTCCTCCTCAACTCCGTTCTAAACCGCACCCCCCTTTATCTTGAGGCTGTGCCCCCTAGTCCTACTGTCCTTTCTGAGCGGGAAGAGTCTCTCCACCTCTATCCTATCCATCCCATTCATCATCTTATATGTCTCAATGAGATCTCCCCTCATTCTTCTAAACTCTAACGAGTACAAGCCTAGTTTATTCAGCCGCTCCTCATAGCTCAACCCCCTCAACTCCGGTATCAGTCTAGTAAACCTCCTCTGCACTCCCTCCAAGGCCAAAATATCCTTGCATAAGTACGGCGACCAAAACTGCACACAGTACTCCAGCTGCGGCCTCACCAGTGCCCTATACAGCTGCAGCAAAACCTCCCTACTTTTATATTCAATCCCCCTCGCTATGAAGGCCGGCATCCCATTTGCCTTCCTGACCACCTGCTGCACCTGCAGGCTGGGTTTTTGCGACTCATGCACAAGGACCCCGAGGTCCCTCTGCACCGTCGCCTGCTGATCTTTGGGAGTGTGGGAAGAAACCGGAGCACCCGGAGTAAACCCACGCAGATATGGGGCGAACGTGCAAACTTCACACATGATGTGAAGATGCTGGCGTTGGACTGGGGTGGATCACAGTAAGGAGGTCCACAACACCAGGATAAAGACCAACAGATTTATTTGTAGTCATGAGCTTTCACATGATGAAAGGGAAGCGCTCCAAAGGCTCGTGATTGCAAATAAACCTGTTGGACTTTAACCTGGTGTTGTGAAACTCCACACAGGCAGTGACCCGAAGTTAGAATTGAACCTGGGTCCCTGATGCTGTGAAGCCACAGTGCTAACCGCTGTGCAACCATTCTGTTGAGTGTGGGGGATGGATCTGTTCCACCGTCAAGTTTGAGCTAAAGTCAAAGGCCATTGGCCACTTTGACCACAGTGCTTAATTTCACTGGAGAAGAATTCTTTAAGGATCTGCTGCCCCAGTTTCCACCCTCAGGGATCCATTTTGGGAATGGGATGTGGAAGCCAGTGTTTCCAATCCATTCAATGTAACGAATAGGAATCCAGTGAGGCTGTCTGAGTTCAGGTACCGAGATGCAGCCATGTGGATTCTGAGAAAAAATTCCTGTAACTGGTTACGTTGTTGCTTTTAGGAGTTCTGCAAAACTGAAATAAAATCATTTGAAGCATTCACAGGATGACATCGATAAATCTTAACCGTTCAATCACTCAGCAATCAAGAAGAGTTTTCAGTTCAGGCCCCTGAAGCATCGGAAACATTTAACTTTAGATTTTATTGTGGCACACTGATGCCTCACAGCGCTGGGGTTCAATTCCTGACCTGTCTGCATGGAGTTTGCACATTCTCCCCGTGTCTGTGTGGGTTTCCTCCGGTTTCCTCCCACATTCTGAAAGACATATGCTGACTTCAGGGGAATTTCACAGTAACTTCATTGCAGTGTTAATGTAAGCCTTGCTTGTGATAATAAATAAGCTTAACTTAACTTAAAAGCAGCCAGACTGAGTTAACCAAAAGATCAACATTAGAGCAATACCAAGAGCTAGACCCCCATCCCGTGAATGCAATCACCTTCCCTTCGGCTGCGTAACCCACAGGAGAGGAGATAAGAATCTTTAAATATTCAGTTACGGGATGTAGGTGTCACTGGCTAGGCCAGCATTTAGTGCCAATCCCTAATTGTCCCTTGAGAAGGTGGTGGTGAGTTGCCTTCTTGAACCTCTGCAGTCCACATGGTGTAGGTACAGCCACAGTGCTGTCAGGGAGGGTGTTCCAGGATTTTGACCCAGCGACAGTGAAGGAATGGTAATATATTTAGTCAGCATAGCCTGTTTCTTAGAGGTAGTGGTGTTCCCATGTTCCTGCTGCCCCTGTCCTTCTAGGTGGTTATATGTTTGGAAGGTGCTGTATAAGCAGTCATGGGTGAATTCCTGCAGTGCATCTCGTACAGATGCTGTCCCTGTGTGTGGGTGTTGGGGGGAGTGAATGTTTACGGTTAGTGTGCCAATCAAGCAGGAAGCTTTTCCTTGGATGGTGTTAACCTTCCTGCGTATTGTTGGAACTGTACCCATCTAGGCAAGTGGGGAGTATTCCATCACACTCCTGATTTGTGCATGGTGTATAGGCTTTGGGGAGTCCAGAGGTGAGTTACTTATCACAGGATTCTCTGACCTGCTCTGGCAGCCACTGTATTTATATGGCTGGTCCAGTTCAGTTTCTGGTCAATGGTAACCTCTAGTATATTGACAGCGACAAATTCAGTGATGGTAATTACATTAAATGTCAAGAAGTCAAGAGGTGATAGTTAGATGCTCTCTTGTGTTAGAAAATATTTTAAATAATTTATATTTGTATTTGTGGGTATTGGGAATTAGGTTCCAGTTTAAGCTTAATTTGTGCTTCTGTAGTTCTGTGCTCAGAAAGGGTTAAAACTCCAGTTTAGCTTCTTATCAAACAAAGGTACCTGCATGTTAACATAAAGGTTTATCTAAATGGTGATTAATGCTTTATGACATAAAAGCAATGTCAGGCTTAACAAAAACTGCATGGAAACCAGAATCTCACACTGAAAAGCAGAATCAGTTAGACAGTCTGGAACTGGGTAACCCAGAGCAAAATGCTGCCAATACAGGACAACGCAGAGGGACAAAAAGCAAGTCCCAGAAGCTAACGGATAGAAAGTTCCAGAAACTAGGGAATGAAAAGGTGAGTCCTAGAAGACTGGAGCAAAGGGACAAAGAACCAGAATCTAAACAAGATATTGTTCATTGATGTTGAAGGAAGGGGCAGAGAGAGAGGAAAACAGTTAAAGACAGAGCTGCAAGGTGCAGACCTACAGATATTGGCTAACAACAAGCTATATGTCAACCTGTGAAGCAGTGGGCTTTTGTTGGTATGGCTGGGTATCTGAGAGATTGTGTGGAAGCTTGAATGCATGTGGTGATCCAAGGCAGAAGAATACTAAAAGGAGAGGTTGAAATCCTGGATGTGGATCCTTGGTGAAGGCGAGTGAAAGCGTTGTTAGGGAGAAGGTTCCAAGTGTGTTCTTTGAGAGTGGAATTTGGAAACCCTTGTGTGAAAGCCAGAGTTTCAGTGAGACCAGCTGGCTGACAGTGTGACAAACATTTGGAGGGATGGAATAAAAAATCCACAGGAGCTGTATTGGGTGGCAATTGTCACTTGGTTTCAGAGTGTGGTGTGTCTGACCATATTTCATCTAATTATTTTCATGGACTGTGTGTGCTTACTGAGAACATTAGAATGTAACATAAAGTTTTTAACTCGTATTATTCTTACAAATCTGTATATATCTACGAAGGTATAGCTGGAATGGAGGAGAGGTGGATTATAGTTAATGTTTTCTTGTTTAGTAAATGTTTTATCCTTTGTTCATTAGTTCACAAGATTTAGGAGCAGAATTAGGCCATTCAGCCCATTGAGTCCGCTCTGTCATTCAATCAAGGCTGATATGTTCCTTATTCCCATTTTCTTGTCTTCTCTCCATAACCCTTCAGCCCATTACCAATTAAAAATCTGTCTAACTCCTTCTTAAATTTACTCACTGTCTCAGCATCCAATGCACTTTGGGGGAGTGAATTCCACAGAGTCACAACCCTTTGAGAGAAGTAGTTTCTCCTCAACTCTGTTTTAAATTTGCTACCCCTTATCCTAAGACTGTGACCTCTCGTCCTAGAATGTCCCACAAGAGGAAGCATCCGCTCCACATCCACTTTATCCATACCATTTATCATCTTGTATACCTCAATCTGATCTCCAGTCATTCTTCTAAATTCCAGAGAGTACCGGCCTAGACTGTTCAATCTCTTCAATGTTAAATGTTAATCAACAACTCTGTTCATCCGAGTCTCGAAACAAAAATTAAAAGTTGCCGTCAATTGAACCGGGATTCCACTCTGGGACCTGACTGCGCAGTGGGAACCATCAACTTGTAATCTCAGAATCACTGTCAGGAGGAAAGGACAGGAACACTCCTGTCTTTTCCTGGAGTTTAAAACAATTGAAACACGCACTCGTTCTCAGTGTTACAACAGAATAAATGTAATGGTGACTTCTTGCCAAGAAAATCTCTGCCTGTAATGAGAACATGATGGTCTACTGAGTTATCTTAATCTCTAGCATCCCATGATACTAATTGGTCATTTGATTAGTATCTCTTTGCTGGCAAGGTGCTCTGAAACAGATTGTAAATCTCACGCTAACAATAGGCAAAGCAGCTTGATCATCTGTTAGCTTTACTCTTCATCCATCACACCTAACTGTGTGAAAGTGAGAGACAGTAACTGCTTCCACACACACAATGAAAAGGAGCAAGAAAATATCACAACAGTTCCCGCATGCAAAAATAAAACTGATGTGAAACTGGCATTTTTTAACTTGCTAGAATGTTCTTAACTTGCATATTAATGTGGTGCGCCTAATAAGGGGGCCACTATCGTAGAATTCTACAGTGCAGAAGGAGGCCATTCAGCCCATCGAGTCTACATCGACCACAATCCTATCCAGGACCTATCCCTATAAGACCCTAGCTATATCAATACAAGTCCCTCTTTTCTCTACTCTAGTCCCTCTGACTCTAAGGGACAATTTCGCATGGCCAATCCACCTAACCCACACATCTTTGGAGTGTGGGAGGAAACCAGAGCACCCAGATGAAGCCCACGCAGACACAGGGAGTGCGTGCAGATTCCACAAGACAGTGACCCAAGCCAGGAATTGAACTCGGGTCCCTGGCGCTGCGAGGCAGCAGGGCTAACTGCTGTGCCACCATGCCACCCTTAATGAAATAAGCGGGGAGAATGCTATTCCCATTGTTACAGTCAGTGCATGGACTTGTGAGCTATATGTTACCCAAGCCAAATGTGGGAATCCAGTCAGTGAAGTGTGGATTTATTGATTTATTAACCCACAGGATATTGATGTCACTGGAAAGGCCAAAGTTTATTACCCTTCCTTAAGAAGTTGGTGGTTTGTGTTCTAGTGGCGAGGAGGGGTGCTGAGGAAACACAAAGCTGGGGTATCACCTTGGGCTGGTGCCCTTGATGGGCACAGGGCAACCCCCCACCCCCTGCCCAATGGAGGTACTACCCTTTCTTTCCATTGTTAAGCTAAGGGGCATGAAGAAATGGGAAGACCTCCTTCATTTAACCTTTCCCACCATGTTATGGGGGACAGCTGGGGTGGGGGGAGGGAAGTGGGGTGGAATGCGCTGCCCCTGACTATTGGGGTTGCAGGGATTGGGGGAGTTGGGGGCTGTGTGTGGAGATAGGAAATTTCCTCCAAGAAGCTGCCTTTCATCCAGTCGAAGAAATTCACTTTCCTACAGAAGGGTGGCACAGTAACACAGTGGTTAGCACAGCTGCTTCACAGCCCCAGGGTCCTGGGTTCAATTCCTAGCTCGGGTCACTGTCTGTGTGGAGCTTGCACATTCTCCTCGTGTCTGCGTGGGTTTCCTCCAGGCACTCTGGTTTCCTTCCACAGTCCAAAGATGTGCGGGTTGGGTTGATTGGCCATGCTAAGAAATTGCCCCTTAGTGTCTAGGGATGCGTGGATTAGTGGGTATAATATGTAGGGATATGGAGGTAGGGCCTGGGTGGGATTGTATTTGGTGCAGACTTGATGGGCTGAAGGGCCTCTTTCTGCGCTGTAGGGTTCTATGGAAGTGTAATTTAATTTTATTTATTAGTGTCACAAGTAAGGCTTACATTAACACTGCAATGAAGTTACTGTGAAGATCTTCCAGTTGCCACACTCCGGTGCCTGTGCGGGTACATTGAGAGAGAATTTAGCATGGCCAACGCACCCTAACTAGCACATCTTTTGGACTGTGGGAGGAAACCGGAGCACCCAGAGGAAACCCACGCAGAGAGAACGTGCAGACTCTGTACAGACAGTGACCCAAGCCAGGAATCGAACCTGGGTCCCTGGTGCTGTGGGACAGCTGTGCTAACCATTGTGCCACCGTGCCACCCCATTGGCAACCCCATTGGATCAGAGAACAGGAACTAATTGATGCCTGATCCAGGATTTCCCAGCTTTGAGGGCAGTTTGAGACTGAGGCAAAATATGTGCTTTGGAGAACACTGACTGGGAACTGGAAGGGCAGCAGCTTCAGAAAGATAGCTCGAGGATCACAATCTTCAACTTGACAAAGCAACGGCCTGATTATCCCGTTAAATTCCAGCATTTGATTATCAAAGTGGAGTTGTGCGAGTAAGTCCTTTGTCGCAGTATCAGTTCAGGCTGCACTTAAATTTCAAACGCACTCAAAGCAAACATTCAAGCAGAGAAAATATGCAAATAATATACAAATTTGGTACAATCTAAAGAGAAGAGAGAAAAGAGGGACTTGTATTTATATAGCGCCTTTCAAAGCATCTCAACACACTCAATCACCAATGAAGTACCTTTTGAAATATGTTACTGTCACAATATAGGAAAAGCAGGTAAGTATTGAAAATGCGGTTATAAGATTACTTGGGTGAGTTGTGGAACAGTCTGCAATAGGCCAGGATCTTTTATCACCCTTGAGATTTTCCATGATCCTCCCACACGTATCTCTGGTGGATTGGAGGACACATTTTCCTTTAATTCTTGGTCTCCATCTCCAGCCTCTGTTGTTAAGGAGCGTGATCAGATGTTTCTCACATTGTCCTAGGCTCAGTACTGCAACGTACGAAGGGAAAATGCAATGAGGAAAAGCCCAATGTGGTGTGACAATCTTCCCAAGAATGTATCACAGATTCTGCTGCATTCGTTCAGTCCCCCGAGGGAAGCTACTGTATAAATACCCCCTGCTGCAAATTAGCAATCAACAAAAACCCTTGACTGTTTATTCATCGCCACATTGGTTGGTACGGTGGCACAGTGGTTAGCACTGCTGCCTCACAGTGCCAAGACCTGGGTTCAATCCCAGCCTCGGGTGATTGTGTGGAGTTTGCATGTTCTTCCCGTGTCTGCGTGGGTTTCCTCCGGGTGCTCAGGTTTCCTCCCACAATCCAAAAATGTGTAGGTTAGGTTGATTTGCCATGTTAAATCGACTCTAGTGTCAGGGGTCTAGCAGGGTAAATATGTGGGGTTATGGGAATATTGCCTGGGTGGGATTGTGGCTGGTACAGACTCAATGGGTTGAATGGCCTCCCTCTGCACAGTAGGGATTCTATGATTCTATAATCTCCAGTAGTTTAAGGAAGAAGGGGATAGTTAAGAAGTATTCGCTGTTACAGTATAGAATTGCTATACATCTCACACAGTGTCACACTTTGGGTCCTCTCACACCTGGAGAAGCCACTAACAATGACCTGTGTGTCTTTGACTGAAAGAGAAACTTTGAATGTCCAATTATGAAAGGATTGGTGGAGTTAATAAAGTCAGAATTTCCACCAACTCAACATCATGGGAATTCTGATCTAGCTGATGCTGCTTTTGGAGCAAGGCTCTGTCATCTTTTGGGACTTTTTTGCTATCCTCACCTCCTGTACAAACATTTCACCACCTTTTGCTGTAATGATTCTACACCTTCTCCCTCCCAACCCTGCCTTTCGTAGAATCATAGAATCCTTACAGTGCAGGAGGAGACCATCAGCTCTATCTGTCTCCAGCTAGCAGGTATAAAATATTTTTAGATTTGAGTACTCACCATGCATTATTTGGCCGCACAAGAGGTTATTACAGAAGGTTAGGGGGCATGGAGTTGGGGGTAGGGTGTTAGCGTGGATAGGGGATTGGCTGTCAAATAGGAGGCAGAGAGTGGGGGTCACTGGGTGCTATTTGGATTGGCGGTTGGTGACTAGTGGAGTGCCCCAGGGGTCGGTGCTGGGTCCTCAGCTATTTACCATTTATATAGATGATCTGGAGGAGGGAACCAAATGTATGGTGTCGAAATTTGCTGATGACACCAAGATTGGTGGAACGGCAAATTGTGCAGAGGGTGTGGAAAGTCTGCAGAAGGATCTAGATAGGCTGGGCGAATGGGCCAGGAACTGGCAAATGGAATTTAATGTTGGCAAGTGTGAAGTTGTCCACTTTGGTAGGAATAATGGTAGGAAGGACTATTACTTACATGGCAAAAAACTGCAGCAGGCGACGGTGCAGAGGGACCTCGGGGTCCTTGTGCATGAGTCGCAAAAACCCAGCCTGCAGGTGCAGCAGGTGGTCAGGAAGGCGAATGGGATGCTGGCCTTCATAGCGAGGGGGATTGAATATAAAAGCAGGGAGGTCTTGCTGCAACTGTCCAGGGCACTGGTGAGGCCGCAGCTGGAGTACTGTGTGCAGTTTTGGTCGCCGCACTTACGCAAGGATATTTTGGCCTTGGAGGGAGTGCAGAGGAGGTTTACTAGGCTGATACCGGAGTTGAGGGGGTTGAACTATGAGGAGAGGCTGAATAAACTAGGCTTGTACTCGTTAGAGTTTAGAAGAATGAGGGGAGATCTCATTGAGACATATAAGATGATGAATGGGATGGATAGGATAGAGGTGGAGAGGCTCTTCCTACTCAGGAAGGACAGTAGGACTAGGGGGCACAGCCTCAGAATAAGGGGGTGCTGTTTAGAACGGAGTTGAGGAGGAACTTCTTCACTCAAAGGGTGGTGAATCTCTGGAATTCTCTGCCCGTTGAAGTGGTGGAGGCTGCCTCGCTAAATATATTTAAGATGCGCGTAGATAGGTTTTTGATAGGCAAGGGAATTAAGGGTTATGGGGAGAGGATGGGAAAGTGGAACTGAGCCACGACAGATCAGCCATGATCTTATTGAATGGCGGGGCAGGCTCGAAGGGCTAGATGGCCTACTCCTGCTCCTATTTCTTATGTTCTTAATTCTTAACATCTGCACCAACCACAATCCCACCCAGGGCCGATCCCGTAATCCCACATAACATTTACCCTGCTAATCCCCCTGACACTGAGTGAGAATTTAGCATGGCCAATCCACCTCACCCGTTTGGACTGTGGGAGGAAACTGGAGCACCCGGAGGAAACCCATGCAGACACAGGGGGAATGTGCAAACTCCACACAGGTAGTAGTGACCCGAGGCTGGGATTGAACCTGGGTCCCTGGTGCTGTGAGGCAGCAGTACTAAGCACTGTGCTACCATGCCACCCATAACATGTTGTCCGACAGCACCAACATTGGACCGTACAGGCCACAAAACTGATCCCTTGTCTCTATTGCATTGACAAAGCTCAGACCACAAGGCAGCAATGTTATAGATCAGCCTGGCTGTCCTGGGGATCGAAAGGAGAAGAAAATGTCAGTTTCTGCTCTCATTTGCTATGTGGTGATGTTGACTGGAGAACGGAATGGGTCTGAACAGCAATTTACTCCGTCCTAAAATAACCTGCGGAGAGCCACAAACCACCACGGGATTCATTAGTCTCTGGCTCAGAGACAGGAATGCTACTAATAAGGTAACGGCTGGCTGCTGGCTTGAGAGACCATGTTTACAAAGTAAAGGCTTCATTGGAGAAAAGAAATTGGGAGAGGGATGGTTCCGAGCTGTATGACCAACAAGGTTAGGAGAATGGAAATGAAGGACAGTCCCTGACAATACCAGAGCATCGTTCTCAGAGCACCACAAGGTAGATTCAAACTCCCATTGCACTCAGCTTGGATGTTGGATTACCACCAATGTTAATGCACAGAAACTGGCTTTACAACTCATCCATCCCAGTAATTTTTTAATATTCATTTCTGGGACATGGGCGCCGCTGGCTGGCCAGCATTTATTGCCCACTCCTAGTTGCCTTTGACTGGCTTGTGAGGCCATTTCAGAGGGCAATTTAGAGTCAACCGTGTTGCTGGAACAGCATGGTGGCGCAGTGGTTAGCACTGCTGCCTCACAGCACCAGGGGCCTGGGTTCAATTCTGCTGTAGGGTCACTGTCTGTGTGAAGTCTGCACGCTCTCTCCATGTCTGCTGGGTTTCCTCCAGGTGCTCCAGTTTCCTTCCACAGTCCAAAGATGTGCAGGTTAGGTGGGTTGGCCATGCTAAATTGCCCGTTAGTATCCAAAGCTCTGCAGGTTAGGTGGATTGGCTGTGCTAAATTGCCTCTTAGTGTCCAAAGATGTGCAGGTTAGGTGGGTTGGCCATGCTAAATTGCCCGTTAGTATCCAAAGCTCTGCGGGTTAGGTGGATTGGCTGTGCTAAATTGACCCTAGGTGGATTAGAAGGGTAAATATGTCGGGTCATGGGAATAAGGCTTGGGTGGGATTGTGGTCGGTGCAGGCTAGATGGGCCAAATGACCTCCTTCTGCACTATCAGGATTCTATGATTCTGTGGGTCTGGAGTCACATGTAGGCCAGGCCAGGTAAGGACAGCAGATTTCTTCCCTAAAGGACATTAATGGGCTTTTCCAACAATCAACAATGTTCATCATTAACGTTTGAATTCCAGATTTTTTTTATTCAATTCAGGTTCCATATTTGCCATGGCCGGATTCGAACCCAGGTCCCCAGAACATCCGCTGAGTTTCTTTATTCGTAGTTGTCCCCTGGGCTAGATGGGATATATCCCAGGATACTTTGGGAGGCAAGGTATGAGATTGCAGAGCATTTAGCTTTGATCTTTGGGTCCTCACTGTCCATGGGGATTGTCATGATGTGGAGATGCTGGAGTTGGACTGGGGTAAACACAGTAAGAAGTCTCACAACGCCTGGTTAAGGACATGCCAGATCATTGACACGGATGCCATCATCTCACGTGAGAACACTTTCCTCCAGGTACACGGTACACACTCTTGCAACTTGGCCAACGTTGCCTACCTGATACGCTGCAGGAAAGGATATCCCGAGGCATGGTACATTGGGGAGACCATGCAGACGCTATGACAACAGATGAATGAACATCGCTCAACAATCACTAGGCAAGACTGTTCCCTTCCTGTTGGCGAACAATTCAGTGGTCACGAGCATTCGGCCTCTGATCTTCGGGTAAACGTTCTGCAAGGCAACACAGAGCTACTGAGCAGAAACTGATAGCTAAGTTCCATGCACATGAGGAGGGCCTCAACCAGGATCTTGGATTCATGTCACACTATCCGTAACCCCCATGACTTGCCTGAACTTGCAACATCTCACTTACTGTCCTGTCTGGAGACAATACACACCTCTTTAACCAATGCTTAATGCTATCTCCATTCACATTGTCTGCATCTTTAAGACTTGAATAGCAGATTACCTGTAAAGACTCGCATTCTAATCAGGATTCTGTAAACTGTGTGTGCCTCTATATGTCCTGTTTGTGATCAGAACTCTCCACTCACCTGACGAAGGAACAGCGTTCTAAAAGCTAACCAAATAAACCTGTTGGACTTTAACCTGGTGTTGTGAGACTTCTTGCCATGGGGATTGTGACTGGAGAGTGGCGAACATTGTTCCTCCCTTCAAGAAAGAAAATAGGAGTGACTCTGGTAATTGTAGGCCAGTTAGTCTTACTTCGGTGGTCAGTAAATTAACGGAAAGAGTCCTGAGAGATAGGATTTATGACCATTTGGAAATATATAGTTTAACCAGGGATAGTCAGCACGGTTTTGTGAGGGGTAAGTCCTGTCTCACAAATTTGATTGAATTCTTTGAGGAGGTAACTAAGTGTGTAGACAAAGATAGAGCAGTTGATGTCGTATACATGGATTTTAGTAAGGCGTTTGATAAGGTTCCCCATGGTAGGCTCATGAAGAAAGTAAGGAGGCGTGGGATAGAAGGAAATTTGGCCAATTGGATAAGTAACTGGCTGTCTCATAGAAGATAGACGGTGATGGTGGAGGGAAAGGTTTCAGACTGGAGGCCAGTTACCAGCGGTGTACCACAAGGATCAGTGCTGGGTCCTCTGCTATTTGTGATTTTTATCAATGACTTGGAAGAGGGGGTTGAAGAGTGGGTTATTAAATTTGCTGATGACACCAAGATTGGTGGAGTAGTGGATGAGGTGGAGGGCTCTTGCAGGCTGCAAAGATACATTGATAGGATGTAGAGCTGGGCAGAAAAGTGGCAGATGGAGTTTAACCCTGATAAGTGTGAGGTAATTCATTTTGGTAGGACAAACTTGAATGCGGATTACAGGGTCAACAGTAGGGTTCTAAGGAATGTGGAGAAACGGAGAGATCTTGGGGTTCATATCCACAGATCTCTGAAGGTTGCCAAGTGGATAGAGCCATGAAAAAGGTTTATACTGTGTTAGCGTTTATTAACAGGGGGTTTGAGGTTAAGAGCCGTGGAGTTATGCTGCAACTATACAGGACCTTGGTGAGACGACATTTGGAATATTGTGTGCAGTTCTGGTCACTTCACTATAAGAAGGATGTGGAAGCATTGGAGAGAGTGCAGAGGAGATTTACCAGGATGCTGCCTGGTTTGGAGGGTAGGTCTTATGAGGAAAGGTTGAGGGAGCTGGGGCTTTTCTCTTTAGAGTGGAGGAAGGCAACAGGCAACTTAATAGAGGTTTATAAAATGATGAGGGGGATTGATAGAGTGGACGTGCGGAGATTATTTCCTCGGGTGGATGTATCTGTGACTAGGGGGCATAACTATAAGGTTCATGGTGGGAGATATAGGAGCGATGTTCAAGTTAGATTCTTTATTTAGAGAGGGGTTAGGGTGTGGAGTGCACTGCCTGCTGTGATAGTGGAGTCGGACACTTTAGGAACTTTCAAGCTGTTATTGGATAGGCACATGGAGCACACCAGAATGATAGGGAGTGGGATAGCTTGACCTTAGGTTTGGACATAGCTCGGCACAACATTGAGGGCTGAAGGGCCTATACTGTTCTATGTTCTAAATTAGACAAATTCCTGGACAGGTCAATGTTAACACCTGCCAGGAAAGGCTAACAGGAGAGGGTTGTTCTGATATGAATGTAAGGAGCAGGGATAGATCATTTGGCATTTCAAACCTGCCTCCTCTGCTAACCAGGTCATCGCTGATCTTCAACTTCAGCCCCACTTATCCCCATTTCCACTAATTCCCTTAGGGTCCAAACATCTATCAATGTTTGCCTTGAATATATTCAGTAATGGAACACCCACAACTCCCCAGGGTGGAAATAACCTCAGATTCACAAGTGTTTGAGTGAAAAACTTCACTCTATAGATATGATCTCAGAAGATGCCAACAGTATAATCAGTCTTCCTCACTCTGCCACTCTGATCCCTTTCTAACATCCCGTTTGCCATATCTACAAGCTAACTCCACTGATCCGATGGGCACTGTGTGAATCAGTGCTGGGAACCGATCCAACTTTAAAATGGGAATTGAATGTGTAACTGAAAAGGTTAAAAGATGCAACATTGCAGAGAAAGAGCAAAGGGTGTGGGACTAATGAGATAATGCTAACTTTTAATTTGATCCAATTTATTATTGTCACATGTATTGGGATTCAGTGAAAAGTATTGTTTCTTGCACTCTGTACAAACAAAACATACTGTTCGTGAAGTACATCGGGGACAAGGAAAGGAGAGAGTGCAAAATATAGTGTTACAACTTTAGGTAAGATGTAGAGCAAGAACAGCTTAATGCAAAGTAGCTCCATTCAAGAGTCTGATGGCAGCAGGGAACAAGCTTTCCTTGAGTCGGCTGGTATGTGAGCTCAGATTTTTGTATCTTTATAGAAATCATAGATCATAGAATCTCTACAGTGTAGAAGGAGGCCATTCGCCCCATCAAGTCTGCACTGACCACAATCCCACCCAGTCCCTATCCCCAAACATTTACTCTGCTAGTCCCCACTGACACTAAGATGCAATTTAGCATGGCCAATCAGTCTAACCCGCATACCTTTGCACTGTGGAAAGAAACCGGTGCACCCGGAAGAAACCCACACAGACACAGGGAGAACATGCAAACTCCACGCAGTCAGTGAGCCAAGCTGGGAATTGAACCTGGTCCCTGGTGCTGTGTGGCAGCGGTGCTAACCACTGTGCCACCGTGCTTTCCTTTCCCAATGGTGAAAGAGAGAATGCCCGGGGTGTGTGGAGTCCTTGATTATGCTGGTTCTTTTCTGAGTGGGAATGTAGACAGATTCAATGGAGGGGAGGCTGGTTTGAGTGATGGACTGGGCTTCATTCATGATCTTTTGTAGTTCCTTGCAGTCTTGGGCAGAGCAGGAGCCATACCAAGCTGTGATACAACCAGAAAGAATGCTGGTAATTGACCTAGAGGCAGCATTGGATGGGCCAAATAGCCTCCTCTGAACTGTATCATTCTATTCTATGGTAATGAGTCAACAGCTTCCGAGGTGAGGGCACATCTACTCTTTGAAGACATGAAGTTAATTTTATAATTGCCCATGGATAATTTGGAATGCTTTGGAATTTTGAAATTAATTCTGACTAGCCTGAAGGGGGCAAGGATGATGTTTGAAACATTAACGTGATATGAGATGATTTTCCTGGTCTATTGAATGCAAAGATATTTTCCAACAATACACAAGGGGAGAAAATTTTCCTCCAGTTGTTATCGTAGAGCTGCCTCGAATCTCAGAAAGATAACTGCCCATTCTCCTCAGCCTCCTTCAACCTCATCTCACAACAAACAGCAGAAGGGTTTAAGATTATCTTCCTGACATATACTCGGCCAGTTATTTCGTTCATTCAAATGCAAACACGGGACCAAAATGATGGAACCTGAGTAGGGAAACCACAGTTGTCTGTGGCCGCAATCTGAGAGAATGTGTACAGCGATCCCATACCAAAAATAGCCACGTTCTCATTCAAAAAAAATGTTTCTGCGTAAAGGTATGTAAAAAATTTGTAATGATATCTTGTGACAAGCAGTTTATTTTTCTACACTGTCACTGAAGCTAATGTCATGCAGGGTCAATTTTTCGATGAAATAGTTAGAAATTGTCCAGTTTTCCATAGAACCATAACCATAGAACCCTACAGTGCAGAAAGAGGCCCTGTGGCCCATCAACCACAATCCCACCTAGGCCCTACTCCCATTTCCCTAACATATTTCACCCGCTAATCCCTCTAACCTAAGCATCCTAGTACACTAAGGGACAATTTTAGCACAGTCAATCAACCTAACTCGCACATCTTTGGTCAGTGGGAGGAAACCGGAGCACCCGGAGGAAACCCACGCAGACACGAGGAGAATGTGCAAACTCCACACAGAAAGTGACCCAAGCCGGGAATCGAACCCAGGTCCCTGGAGTTGTGATCATTGCTCATTTTTGGTAACAAGTTTCTGCTATTCCAATGAAAAGGGTTTGATAAGCCTTAAAAGAGGAGATGGCATAATGATAATATCACTGGATTAGGAATCTAGGGGTTGGTACCAATGCTTTGAGGACATGATTGGCATGGTGGCACTGTGGTTAGCATGGCTGCCTCACAGTCCCAGATTCCATTCCCAATTTGGGTCATTGTCTGTATGGAGTCTGCACATTCTCCCCGTATCCGTGTGGGTTTCCTCCAGGTTCCCCGATTTCCTCCCACAGTTCAAAGATATGCAGGTGGGCCTGGGTAAGATGCTAATTCAGAAAGTCAGTGCAGATCTAATGGGCTGAATGGCCTCCTTCTGCGATGTGGGAATTCTATGGGTTCAAACCCCACTACGGCAGCTGGTGGAGTTTAGAAATCTGGAATATAAACCTTGTTCCAGTAATTGTGACCTTGGCAACAATTGTTGCAAAAACCCATCTGGTTCACTAATGGCCTTTAGGGAAGGAAATCTGCCATCATTACCCGGCCTGGCCTACATGTGACTCCAGAGCCACAGCAATGTCATGTCATGAGATCTTGTGGTGTGATCATCTCCAACCCCCACCATTGATGTAACGAGTTTGTTGCTCAGAAAGGTGGGGAATCTCATGTAAATACATCTTAGAACTTAGAATATAGAACAGTGCAGTACCGTACAGGCCCTTTGGCCCTCGATGTTGTGCCGAGCTACGTCCGAACCCAAGACCAAGCTATCCTACTCCCTATCATTCTGGTGTGTTCCATATGCCTATCCAATAACCGCTTGAAAGTCCCTAAAGTGTCCGACTCCACTATCACAGCAGGCAGTGCATTCCGCACCCCAACCACTCTTTGAGTAAAGAATCTACCACAGACATTCCTCCTATAATAGCAGGTTTCCCTCTCGATTGTCCAATATGGGTTCACTTTGGAACCTGGGGTCTTTGTGGATGGTCCTTTTATAGAGATGTGGTCACTCGAGAGTTTGTAGGGAGAAAGAGAATGGGCGATCAGACAGTCAGGAAGAAGAAAGTGGCAGATTGTATAGGAATGCACCCCATCCTCCAAACTCTTTCAGTTCTGATAGAGCTCACCACTACAACATCAAACTTGACTCTTCATTTGTCCATGCTGTTCCTTTTCCATGTCATAACTGGGCATCCATTCCAAGTGTCAAGTGTACAAAACCTTCCTGGTATTGGTTCCAAATTAACCCTCTATTGGCTTGGATCTTAATCCATGGCCCACCCTCACAGTTCAATTATTAGTAATTTAGGAGTCGCAGCGTCATGTTGCAACTGTACACAACTCTGGTGCGGCCGCACTTGGAGTACTGTGTGCAGTTCTGGTCCCCACATTACAGGAAGGATGTGGAGGCTTTGGAGAGGGTGCAGAGGAGGTTTACCAGGATGTTGCCTGGTATGCAGGGGAGGTCCTATGAGGAGAGACTGAGGGATTTGGGGTTGTTTTCACTGGAAAGAAGGCGGCTAAGAGGGGATCTTATAGAAACATATAAGATGATTAGAGGTTTAGATAGGGTGGATGGTGATAGCCTGTTTCCTCGGATGGAGAAATCTAGCACGAGGGGGCATGGCTTTAAATTAAGGGGGGGTAGTTATAGGACGGATGTCAGGGGTAGGTTCTTTACCCAGAGGGTGGTGAGGGATTGGAATGCCCTGCCTGCTGCAGTTGTAAATGCGCCTAGTTTGGGGGTGTTTAAGAGATTGGTGGATAGGTTTATGGACGAAAAGGGATTGGTTTAGATTAGTGGGTCAATGTTTTTTTTTAAAAATAAGACTGGTCGGCGCAACATTGTGGGCCGAAGGGCCTGTTCCGCGCTGTAATGTTCTATGTTCTATGTTCTATGTTCTATGTAATATTCTGGATCGCTACTACCTAGGACAAAGAGCAGGAGAAGCCTGGGAACACCACCACCTGCAAGTTCCCCTCCGAGTCCCTCATCATCCTGACTTGGAAATGTTTCACTGTTCCTTCACTGTCGCTGGGTCAAAATCCTGGAACTCCCTCCCTAACAGCACTGTGTTTCCAATGTGTTGGTGCGGACACATGCTTATATACTTCAATGATTTTCTTCATGTTTAGGGAAACTATTAGAGGAAATTCTGAAGGGGAGCATCTATCTCCACTCGGAGTCAGTAAGAAATCTCACAACACCAAATTAAAGTCCAATAGGTTTATTTGGAATCATGTGCTTTTGGAGCACTGCTCCTTCATTAAGTGAATGGAGGGGCAGCCAAAAGAGAAAATGCTGGAAAATCTCAGCAGGTCTGGCAATATCTGTAAGGGGAGAAAAGAGCTGACATTTCGAGTCCAGATGACCCTTTGTCAAAGAGAGGTAGGTGGAGAGTTAGGTTTCACAAACATGATATATATAGGCAGAGACACAATTGCAAGATAATGATTGGAATGCATGCCTTTACAGTTAACCAAGCCTTTACAGGTGAGGACAGTGTGAGTGGAGAGGGGGATAATCACAGGTTAAAGAGGTGTGAATTGTCTCAAGCCAGGTTAGTTAGGGAAATTTCATAAGTCCAGGCCAAATGGTGGGGTTTACAGATAGTGTGCCTTGAACCAAAGCTCTCGGTTGAGGCCATCCCCATGCATGTGGAGCTTGGCTATCAGTTTCTGCTTGGCAATTCTGTGCCGTTTTTCACAAACCCACTTGCAGAGGAAATGGTACCAATTGCTCAAGGAAATAGCTCACCACCACCTTCTCAAGGGCAGTTATGGATGGGCAATAAATACTGATCGAGCCAGCAATGCCCACATCCCATAAATGAATTTTGAAAAAGTTGCCCTTTCCTACAGCTTTCACAGTCTATCCCCATTCACAGCCCTGGTTTGTTAGAACATAGAACATAGAACATTACAGCGCAGAACAGGCCCTTCGGCCCACGATGTTGCGCCGACCAGTTAAAAAAAAACAACAACAATGACCCACTAACCTAAACCAATCCCTTTTCGTCCATAAACCTGTCCACAGACCTCTTAAACGCCCCCAAACTAGGCGCATTTACAACTGCAGCAGGCAGGGCATTCCAATCCCTCACCACCCTCTGGGTAAAGAACCTACCCCTGACATCTGTCCTATAACTACCCCCCCTTAGTTTAAAGCCATGCCCCCTCGTGCTAGATTTTTCCATCAGAGGAAAAAGGCTATCACTATCCACCCTATCTAAACCTCTAATCATCTTATATGTTTCAATAAGATCCCCTCTTAGCCGCCTTCTTTCCAGCGAAAACAACCCCAAATCCCTCAGCCTCTCCTCATAGGATCTCCCCTCCATACCAGGCAACATCCTGATAAACCTCCTCTGCACCCTCTCCAAAGCCTCCACATCCTTCCTGTAATGTGGGGACCAGAACTGCACACAATACTCCAAGTGCGGCCGCACCAGAGTTGTGTACAGTTGCAACATAATCCCTAATAAAGACTGAAATGTCGTCTAAGATTTTATTTGTTTTGGACCTAGCACAATTAGAATTCCTTAATGATTCAGTATGTGCCAACATTCTATGTTTGAATTTGGAGAGAACAGAATCAATAGGAGTTAAACAATTGATCTTTAAGTGGTTTGGGTCAGGTATTGGCTTCTCAGTATTGCCCGCTTGTCGATACTGTGTTATAACGCGTATTACTGAAAGGTTAAACCAGCACTTTAACTAGTTGGATGCTGACTTTCAGCACAATCTCTCTCAATCTTCCCTATCATTGTAATTACAAATGTTTCCTTAAGTTTGCAAATAAAAAGAAATTTCTGGAAATACTCAGCAGGTCTGACAGCCTCCATGGAGATAGAGGTCGAGCTAATGTTTCAGACAGGGGACCTTAAATCAGATCGGGAAGATTTTGGCACATGGAGCCAAGAAAGAGCAGAGAGGTAAAGGTTTGAGAGCAGGAAATGTTTGAAAGACGGATTTATGAAGATGCAAGCTAAAAGGAGATAATAATGAAGGAAATTCAACCATAGAATCTCTACAGTGCAGAAAGAGGCCATTCAGCCCATCAAGTCTGCACCAACTCTCCGAAAGAGCATCCCACCCAAGCTCTCCCCTCTGCACTATCCCTGTAACCCAGCACATTTCTCATCATAAATCCATCTAACATGCACACCTTTGGCACCAACAGGAAATTTACCAAAGCCAATCCTCCCAACCTGTACCTCTTGGGATGCTAAGGGGCAATTTAACATGGCCAATCCACCTAACTTGCACACCTTTGGACTGTGGGAGGAGATCGGAGCACCCGGAGGGAACTGGGTGAACGTGCAGACTCCGCACAGACAGTGACCCAAGCCAGGAATCGAACCCTGGGCACCTGGTGCTGTGAGGCAGCAGCGCTAACCACTATGCCGCTGTGCCGCCCCCAAATAGAATCTAGAAAATGCGTGCATGCTGCACGGTTTTGGAACAATAGTGGGGAAATGGGTAAGGAGACATGGAAAATCTAGAATTCAGAATCTAGTGATGACCATGAAACCATTGTCAATTGTCGAAAAAACCCATCTGGTTCATTCATGGCCTTTTGGGAAAGAAATCTGCCGTTCTTACCTGGTCTGGCCTACACGTGACTCCAGATCCACAGCAATGTGGTTGACTCTCAATTGCCCTCGAAAATGGTTGAATGAGGCTTTAAGTGCGATCATTAAATTGCCTGTCTTTCTGACCTGCTGGAGACCTCAGCGAGTTTCTGTTGCCACCAACAGAGTGTTGTGAAATAAAGCCCTGGGTCAGCTACGCCAGTTAACTCGAACAAAGGGCTCCTGATAGGAACATACCTGTTTAATAGTTACTGCCCAAGCCTGCAGGAGTCTGCGACGGAGAGCTGGTGTGACAAGATAAACTGTCATGTTGATGGAGTCTACAGTTCTTTTCTTATCTGTTTCTACGGCAACTAAAATTCTTTTCCAGCTTATTTTGATGACTGAGTTTCAAAAGGTAGTGAGAGATTTAATGGATTAAATTCTCAGCAGTTACACGTTGAATCGGTTACGCCATAATCGAGAATCCTTTCCATCAATTGTCCTCTTTGTGAGAACCAGCTGAGTTCAGAAGGTTTGACAGGGACTTATGACTTTGGCCCAGAGTCTTACTGTGACTTGTTAGATTTTGTTTTGTAATCTTCCTGCGAGTTGTCTCCAGATGCGTCATTATGCAACAGGTCATAGGAGTAGGCCATTCGGCCCATCAGGTCCACTTGGAGTACTGTGTGCAGTTCTGGTCGCCTCACTACAGGAAGGATGTGGAAGCTATTGAGAGGGTGCAGAGGAGATTTACAAGGACGTTGCCTGGATTGGGAGGCATGCCTTATGAAGATAGGTTCAGGGAGCTCGGTCTCTTCTCCCTGGAGAGACGAAGGTTGAGAGGCGACCTGACAGAGGTTTATAAAATATTGAGAGGAATAGATAGGGTGGATTCTCAGAGGCTATTTCCCAGGGCTGAAATGGTCGCTACAAGAGGACACAGGTTTACGGTGCTGGGGACCAGGTGCAGAGGAGATGTTAGGGATAAGTTTTTCACTCAGAGGGTGGTGAGTGAGTGGAATCGGCTGCTGTCGGTGGTGGTAGAGGCGAACTCGCTGGGGTCTTTTAAGAAACTTCTGGATGAGTACATGGGATTGGGAGTTATAGATAGTTTTATGGCCTGGTAGGTATGGATATGATCGGCGCAACTTTGGGTTGAAGGGCCTGTTTGTGCTGTAGTGTTCTATGCTCAATGTAAGCCGACTCCACCATTCAATAAAATGTCAAACA
This sequence comes from Carcharhinus amblyrhynchos, assembly GCF_965287045.1. NCBI lineage: Eukaryota > Metazoa > Chordata > Chondrichthyes > Carcharhiniformes > Carcharhinidae > Carcharhinus > Carcharhinus amblyrhynchos. The sequence continues at coordinate 23,072,643 of NC_137334.1, read as the reverse complement.
CAAGGGGGGATGCACTTTGATTGAGAGGGGGAAAGTTCCAAGGGTTTGTGAGGGGCAAGTTTTTTTACACAGAGAGTGGTCGGTGTCTGGAATGTGCTGTCAGGGTGGTGGTGGAGGTAGATACGATAGGTGCATTTAAGAGGCTTTTGGATAAACACATGAATATGCAAGGATTTTGATTTGATTTATTGTTGTCACATGTATTAACATACAGTGAAAAGTATTGTTTCTTGCGTGCTATACAGACAAAGCACACCGTTCATAGAGAAGGAAAGGAGAGAGTGCAGAATTAGTGTTACAATCATAGCTAGGATGTAGAGAAAGATCAACTTAATGCAAGGTAAGTCCATTCAAAAGTCTGACAGCAACAGCGAAGGAGCTGTTCTTTGGTACGTGACGTCAGACTTTTGTATCTTTTTCCCGAGGAAGAAGGTGGAAGGGAAAATGTCCGGGATGCATGAGGTCCTGGCTGCTTTACCAAGGCAGAGGGAAGTGTAGACAGAGTCAATGGATGGGAGGCTGATTTGAATGATGGATTGGGCTTCATTCACGACCTTTTGTAGTTCCTTGCGGTCTTGGGCAGAGCAGGAGCCATACCAAGCTGTGATACAACCAGAAAGAATGCTTTCTATGGTGCATCTGTAAAAGTTGGTGAGAGTCGTAGTGGACATGCCAAATTTCCTTAGTCTTCTGAGAAAGTAGAGGCGTTGGTGGGCTTTCTTAACTATAGTATCGGCATGAGGGGGGACCAAGGCAGGTTGTTGGTGTTCCGGACACCTGAAAACCTGAAGCTTTTGACCCTTTCTACTTCATTCCCGTTGCTGTGGACATCACTTCCTGCTTGCTAAAAGCGTGATACAAAGGCAAGTTGGCAGCGACCACAATTGTTCTGTTTTATTTCAACTTTCAGAACTTTAGGAAGAAAAGAAACATTAAAAATGAATTCCGCTGCTCCAGAGAATTCTCTGGGGGGAGGGGTGTGTGGAGGGGGGCTGGTGTTGGAGACTTGGGGTTTGATCCGTATTCCAGTTCTGCAGTTCTTATGGGTGGTTTTTATTGTTTGCTTATCTCTGCAGTCTGTAAATATTAAACTATTTGTCTTGATTTGTAACCTATTGCTTTGTTAAACATTCTGACCAGAAGGACTTCAAGGCTTTGGCATGTTAACTGTGCCTGAAGCAACAGTGTGGACACAGGTAATCCTGCGATAATTCTTTTACCCAATTTAGTATTTTCTACACTGAATGTGAAAGTTGATCCCTCTTTGCAAAGTGATAAACACTCGAAGGCTAAGCAAAAAAGGTAATTGAAGTTAGAATGAAGGGGCACAGAGGTAAGATTAAATGTAAGGTCTAATGCAGAGGACAGGAGGAACATTTGCTTATCGAGCCTGTGGAATGATTGATAGGGGTTAGTGATTGAACGAGAAACCATGTCAACATTTCGGATAAGGTTAATGCAGTGCTTGTGGGAAAAGTGGGACGAAGAGAGGGGAAAAGGTGAGTTGCTGGGCTGCTGCCGTGGTGGGTAAACACTAACACACGTGTTCTGGATGTCTGTTCCCTCCCCCTCGCTTCTTTCAACTCCTTCACTACCCATGGCTCGCCAGATTCGTAAACAGGCAGAGATTCCCCCAGTTAAAAAGAGGGATGACCATAGCCATTGCCCCCAGCACCATCGCAAACTCTGTTTCATAAGAACGTAGGAACATAAGAAATAGGAGCAGGAGTAGGCCATCAAGCCCCTCGAGCCTGCCCCGCCATTCAATAAGATCATGGCTGATCTGTCGTGTCTCAGTTCCACATTCCCGCCCTCTCCCCATAACCCTTAATCCCCTCTCTTATCAAAAACCCATCAACCCGTGTCTTAAAAATATTTAGCGAGGCAGCCTCCACCACTTCAACGGGCAGAGAATTCCAGAGATTCACCACCCTTTGAGTGAAGAAGTTCCTCCTCAACTCCGTTCTAAACCGCCTCCCCTTTATCTTGAGGCTGTGCCCCCTAGTCCTACTATCCTTTCTGAGCGGGAAGAGCCTCTCCACCTCTATCCTATCCATCCCATTCATCATCTTATACGTCTCAATGAGATCTCCCCTCATTCTTCTAAACTCTAACAAGAACAAGCCTAGTTTATTCAGCCTCTCCTCATAGCTCAACCCCCTTAACTCTGGTATCAGCCTAGTAAACCTCCTCTGCACTCCCTCCAAGGCCAAAATATCCTTGCGTAAGTGCGGCGACCAAAACTGCACACAGTACTCCAGCTGCGGCCTCACCAATACCCTATACAGCCGCAGCAAGACCTCCCTACTTTTGTATTCAATCCCCCTCACTATGAAGGCAAAAGGCATTTCACACTCGTTTCACACTCACCAACCCCAGTCTCCTCCCTGGAATCAGTCTGAGGCTGATCAGACTCTTTCTGATCACAGAGACCCAACTGACCCTGAGCTGAGCTTCCAGCCACATACTTGGCACAGTGGTTAGCACTGCTACCTCACGGTGCCGGGGACCCAGGTTCAATTCCGGCCTCGGGTCACTGTCTGTGTGGAGTTTGCATGTTCTCCCCATCTCTGAGTGGGTTTCCTGCGGGTGCTCCGGTTTCTTCTCACAATCCAAAGATGTGCTGGTTAGGTGGATTGGCCATGCTAAATTGACCCTTAGTCTCCAAAGATATGCAGGGTGGGTGGATTGACCATGCTAAATTGCCCCTTAGCGCCCCAAGATATGTAGGTTAGGGGGATTAGCAGGATAACTACATAGGATTACAAGGACAGGACCTGGATTAGGTGCTCTGTCAGAGAGTCGGTGCATATTCGATGGGCTGAATGGCCTTTGTCTGCATTGTGGGATTTTATGAGTCTGTAATTTACTCCCTCACTATGATTGCCTGCTCTGTCCTCTGCAACCTGAACCCACCCCAGTCTCTGATATGGAAGCTCTCATTATGCCTCAGTTATGTTGAGACTTTCCTACTCGATTCTCTCTTGATTGGCTGCAAACTTCCCAGCCTCCAGCACTCCCAGCTTATGCAAAACCTTGCTGGCTTCATCCCAACTCACAGTAAATTGTGATTGCCCATCACTGCTGTACTCGCTCACCTACAATGTTCTCCGTTGCTGTGCCTGATGTTGAAACTCTCCTTGTTTTCAAAGCCCTCCTTGGCCCAGGCCCCCATTCCCTCTGGAATCCCCTCCAGCCTTACAGGATCCTGAGAACTTTGTGTTCCTCCAGCTTTCATCTCTTGAGCATCCTTGGTGCCTTCAGCTGCCTCGATCCAAAACTCTGGAATTCTCTCCCTGAACCACCTCCCTCTTTTCCGTTCATGTTGTCACCTGGGGAATGTTTATTGCCTTTGTTGGGGCAAAGTTAGAATAAAAATTGGGATTGGGGAGGGGTGGGGGGGGGGGTCTTCAAGTTTTCCAGGGCAACTGCTGCTTAAAGTCTGTTTCTTTTGCTCTGTTGTTTGTTGAGGTGAGGATCAGCAAGCTGGTGTTTCACCAGAGATAGGCAGGTACAATACTGCACACAGCTCCCTGCCAACAAATCAAAGATACCCTCGCCTATCAGAACCAATAGCAACCCTCAGTCAGTCAGTTCAGACGTCACAAACTCACGATTGATGACCAGTTACTCGGTGAGGAACATTTATATTCTGTAGAGGATCACAGATGTAAGAGGAAGCACAATGGATGTAACATTCCAGGAATTGGACCACCCTGATTCCCACACTTTCTATTCACAGAGCCTTTCAAAGAGCGACAGAAAACAATTAGGCACAAATTCTTGCCTAATCTCACTAAGCACACACACACTTACTCTTTCAAAACTCAATCACCGTTACACAAACAGTATGGCTTAGCTTGGATTAAAAATAACCCAGCATTTTCTCCCTCTCTCTTTTTCTCGCTCACGCACTCACACACTAATGCACACACACAATAATGCACACATACACACTCACGCACTCACACACACTCACACTAATGCACACACACACACTCTTGCACACTTAACACACACGCACACACTTACACACTCATATACACACACACACCCAGACACACACACACACATGCACTCACACACACACATACTCATGAACACTCACCGACACACACACTCACACACAAGCACTCACACACACTCACACACACACACTCACATTCACACACACATACACACGCACACTCTCACGCTCACACACACGCACACACACACTTACACACTCATATACACACTCACACACACACACTCACCCACACACACTCACATTCCCATACTCACACACACACTCACACTCCCACACACTCACGTGCACTCACACACACACTCATGCACACACGCGCACACACATATACACTGACACACTCACACACACACACATACATACTCACACACTCGCATGCATGATGCATCTCATTCTCAGAATGCTACATAACCTAACTATTTCTCCTCATCCTTTTTGACCTGTCAGAAACTTGGATTTACTGACAGCCAGATGGATGAAGGAGTCACCAGATTGATAGACCAAAGGCCCGAAGCCTCAATCCAGGGGGCATTAATCAATAACTGATCAATGTGGGACTGATTGGAACCTCCAATGTTCCCTTTCGGGTTTAGCGTCCTATCGATCCAGGTGAGAAGGTAGAAGGAGCTGTTTCCCAGAGAAAGGGAAGTCAGTTTTGGAACAGCCAAGCAGGATGTTGTTTGGATTGCCAATAGGTGGAACATCCTTTCACCTCTCTCTCTCTCTCTTTCTCTGAAACAGAGGAATGGGATTGGTTTTTATTCCAAAGGACGGGCATCTCAGCCACTCTTTCTCAGATTCAGTCAGTATTTTAGCTTTGAGTTTATGAATGGCAGTGGGAGGTGGACTTGTGTGAGGATTGGGCGATGTTGTGTCATAGGTCATATGGCAAAGGTCAGGTGAGCAACCCTTCATCCACCTGGCAGAATGGAATGTTCCAGGCTGTTTTGCAAGTTTTAGGTCAGGCATTGAGGCCTAGATGGACAGTTGTTCTGCAGTCTCACTGTTGTTGAGGTAGCCCCAGATATGATGGCAGCTGTTCTCGCTGAGGTGGACCCAATGGACAACTGTGGAAATTTGCGACGGTCAAGTTCCCCATGTTTACGGAGTATTAGAGGTCTTCTGATTGGAGGTCTTCTGTGTCTTTGATGTAACAGTGATGGAGTCGTGATGATGCTGGTTGTCACCAACTAATCAACAACAGCATCGATATACCTGCAGCCAGGTACGACACACAATACATATCACAGTCCATCCCAATATCCGACAATACAACCACCAGAATCAGCAGCATTCCTGCATTTGGATCATCTCATAATCTTCCCACTGTTGATGTTAAATCTGTCAATGACTCCTTCCCATGAATAGGAAATCCAAGATAAACCTTTCCAAAAGGGCTTTAGCTCTTTGATTTGATTTATTATTGTCACATGTATTAACGTACAGTGAAAAGTATTGTTTTTTGCGTGCTATACAGACAAAGCATACCATTCATAGAGAAGGAAAGGAGAGAGTGCAGAATGTAGTGTTACAGTCACAGCTGGGGTGTAGAGAAAGATCAACTTAATGTGAGGTAGGTCCATTCAAAAGCAGTAGTGAAGAAGCCGGTTGGTACATAACCTCAGACTTTTGCATCTTTTTCCTGAGGGAAGAAGGTGGAAGAGAGAAGTCCGGGGGTGCGTGAGATCCTTGATTATGCTGGCTGCTTTGCCGAGGCAGTGGGAAGTGTAGACGGAGTCAATGGTTGGGAGGTTGGTTTGCGTGATGGATTGGGCTACATTCACGACCCTTTGTATTTCCTTGGGGGCAGGGAGGAAACCAGGACAGTTGTTGGTGGTCTGGACACCTAAAAACTTGAAGGTCTTGACCATTTATCTCCACTGATGTAGACGGGGGCAGCTTTTATATCAAGCAGGCTACTCCCAATGCTTATTCACACATAGAATAGTTACAGCACAGGTTAGATCACTCAACCTGCACTTCCCATGCCAGACAAAAGCGAGCGACTTTCTTGAAAAGTGTTTCAAATGTTCCTCCAGCCAGAATCTAGTGGGGGTGATGTCGATCTCCGTTGGCGAGCCAGCAAGATTCCCACATTGCCTCTTTTCTGGAAAGCTGGGCATATCATGTGACATTTGGACACTTGACAGGACATTGGCGAGGACCTAACCCCCCTCCAATCCCCATCCCCACCCCTGCCACCTCCCACCCCGTCTCCCACATCAAGAACACCAGGGCCAGAGGCCCAGTGAGACTTGTCGGTGATAGAAAATAGGAGCAGGCGGAGGCCATTTGGCCCTTGGAGCCTGCTCCACCATTCATAATGATCATGACGGTTCATCCAAATCAATAGCCTAATCCTGACTTCCCCCCATATCCTGCGATCCTCTTTGCCTCGAGTGTTATTTCTAACTGCTTCTTGAAAACATTTAATGTTTTAGCCAGCAGCTATACCGATCGCAGCTCTATGGGTGACAATGGCTGCTGCCAGTACATCACCCATCCAAGGCCTAGTATTATTGCTGGATTCTAGACCACTGGTGGGAGTGGGAGAAGCTGCTTTAAGTGCGGGCCTGGTGTGTGAAGTGAGGAGGGATATTGGCTGCAACAGCAGAGGCCTGGTTCAGAGAGGTCTCTCCCTTATCTCCCTGGTTTCTGATGCTGGGCCCTGCCTTTGACCTTCCACCCTGGTACCAACAACCGTCTCCAAAAGAGCTTGCTTGCCCTTCTCTCCATTTCCCAGCCCATCACTGGGTTCATACTACTGGGGAGGATAAGGCCCTTGAATAGGGCAATCGTTACTCAATAAGGGGCCTGAATTGGCCGCTGGTTAAGTCAAGGTGGTACCCCCATCACCAAATCCACCACGGGGTGGAGGCGGAGGGAGGGAGCAAGGTCCCACTCCTTGAGTGGACTCCTGAGAAGCACTGCATTCTTTCCACTGAAGCAGACGCCCATCTCAAAGCTGGTAAATGGCTGCCCCAGCAGTAAGTCACTGGCCTGATGCGTTCGTTAAGTAGCTGGACACATTCCATAGGAACATTTTCACACTGGAGCGTCAGATTGCGATGACTGCTTTGCGATCATTATTTATAGCCAGGACGAACTCCTTGCTGTCACAATGAAACCCTGGGAAGCATCGAATGAATGACCAAGGCATTTGACAAGTGTGACAAGGGGAAAATTATCCAACGGGTCTTAATTTCTCACCCTTTGAGTCGGACATGGAGACAGAAGGATTGCAATACTAGAACCATAGAACCCTACAGTGCTGAAAGAGGCCCTTCGGCCCATCAAGTCTGCACCAAACACAATCCCACCCAGGCTCTACCCTGATATCCCTACATATTATACCCACTACTCCTTCTAACCTAAGCATCCCTGGACACTAAGGGGCAATTTATTAGCATAGCCAATCAACCTAACCCGCACGTCTTTGGACTGTGGGAGGAAACCGGAGTACCCGGAGGAAACCCACGCAGACACGAGGAGAATGTGCAAACTCCACACAGACAGTGACCCGAGCTGGGAATCAAACCCAGGACCCTCGAGCTGTGAAGCAGCAGTGCTAACCACTGTGCTACCGTGCCGCCCCAAACTAATCCACAACTGGCTGGACTATAGACAGGCAGCCAGTGTGAGGCACACTCAGTGCTGGTGGGGAGTGTGGGGGAAAATGCGGGCATTGAGTCAAAGGGAGGATCCGGGCTACTGCTTGTCATGTGCTCTCTGAGGGGGCAGAGATCTCCCAGAGAGACACTGACCAGTACACAAAACAAATAGCGATGGGACACCTACGCAAAGTGACTGAGGGCAACACATTCAAACTCAACCCTCAGTCTGCCAGGCATCACTTCAAATGTTACTTCAGCCCGGATGTTCCAACCTGCCCCAGGCTGCAGGTCAAAATTAAAAGCCTCCTGGATTGGCTACCAGCCAACTTTAAGCACATAAGAACATAAGAAATAGGAGCAGGAGTAGGCCATCTGGCCCTTCGAGCCTGCCCCACCATTCAATAAGATCATGGCTGATCTGTCGTGGCTCAGTTCCACATTCCCGCCCTCTCCCCATAACCCTTAATCCCCTCGCTTATCAAAAACCCATCAACCCGCGTCTTAAAAATATTTAGCGAGGCAGCCTCCACCACTTCAACGGGCAGAGAATTCCAGAGATTCACCACCCTTTGAGTGAAGGAGTTCCTCCTCAACTCCGTTCTAAACCGCCCTCCCTTTATCTTGAGGCTATGCCCCCTAGTCCTACTGTCCTTTCTGAGCGGGAAGAGTCTCTCCACCTCTATCCTATCCATCCCATTCATCATCTTATACGTCTCAATGAGATCTCCCCTCATTCTTCTAAACTCTAATGAGTACAAGCCCAGTTTATTCAGCCTCTCCTCATAGCTCAACCCCCTCAACTCCAGCATCAGCCTAGTAAACCTCCTCTGCACTCCCTCCAAGGCCAAAATATCCTTGCGTAAGTACGGCGACCAAAACTACACACAGTACTCCAGCTGCGGCCTCACCAATGCCCTATACAGCTGCAGCAAGACCTCCCTACTTTTATATTCAATCCCCCTCGCTATGAAGGCCAGCATCCCATTCGCCTTCCTGACCACCTGCTGCACCTGCAAGCTGGGTTTTTGCGACTCATGCACGAGGACCCCGAGGTCCCTCTGCACCGTCGCCTGCTGCAGTTTTTCGCCACGTAAGTAATAATCCTTCCTACCATTATTCCTACCAAAGTGGACCACCTCACACTTGCCATCATTAAATTCCATTTGCCAGTTTCCGGCCCATTCGCCCAGCCTATCTAGATCCTTCTGTAGACTCTCCACACCCTCCGCGCAATTTGCCGTTCCACCAATCTTGGTGTCATCAGCAAATTTCGACACCACACACCATATCCTCCAGATCATCTATATAAATGGTAAATAGCTGAGGCCCCAGCACCGACCCCTGGGGCACTCCACTAGTCACCAACCGCCAATCCGAATAGCACCCATTGACCCCCACTCTCTGCCTCCTATTTGACAACCAATCCTCTATCCACGCTAACACCCTACCCCCAACTCCATGCCCCCTGACCTTCTGCAATAACCTCTTGTGAGGTACCTTGTCAAACGCCTTCTGAAAATCAAGAAAGACCACATCCACCGGCTCTCCTCTATCCACCGGCCTAGACACATCCTCATAGAACTCTAGTAAATTTGTCAGACACGACTTCCCCTTAACGAAACCGTGCTGCGTCTGCTCTATCAAGCAATTCCCTTCAAGATGCCTCGCGATTTCCTCCTTGATGACGGATTCTAACATTTTACCTACAACAGGCGTTAAACTAACTGGCCTATAATTCCCCGCCTTTTGCCTGCCACCCTTCTTAAACAACGGCGTAACATTGGCCGTTTTCCAATCTTCCGGCACTTCCCCGGAATCCAGCGACGTTTGGAAAATAACCACCAAGGCATCCACTATCACCTCCGCCATTTCTTTCAGAACCCTCGGATGCATTCCATCCGGTCCTGGGGACTTGTCCACAATCAGCCCCTCCAGTCTGTCGAGCACCGCCTCTCTAGTAACAGTAATGTCATTGAGACGCTCCAGTCCTACCACCTTTCCATCTCTAACACCCGGCAAATTATTCACGTCCTCCTCCGTGAAGACCGAAACAAAAAAGTTATTCAAGACCTCAGCCATTTCCCCATCCCCTACCACTAAGTCCCCCTTCTCATCCTCTAAGGGTCCAACGTTCACCCTAGCCAGCCTCTTCCTTTTTATATATTTATAAAAACTCTTGCTATCCTTTTTTATATTAAGCGCTAGCCCAGCTTCATAGTTTCTCCTACCCTCCTTATCAAATTCTTTGTCAATCTTTGTTGACATTTAAACCTCTCTCAATCCTCTTCTCGCCCACTACTCTTAGCTACTCTAAACGCCTCCGCTTTTAATTTAACACTTTCCTTCACCTCCTTCGTTATCCACGGCTTATTACCTCTCCTCCTACGGTCCTTTTTAACCATCGGAATAAATTTCAGCTGAGCACCAAGAAAGATCTCCTTAAAGATCCTCCACTGCTCCTCAGCAGACCTACCTTCCAACGCACTCCCCCAGTCAACATTCGCCAATTCTTCTCTCATCCTACCGTACTCCCCTCTATTCAAACAAAGGACGCGCGTCCGGGAACCCACTTTCTCCTCCTCCATCTGCACCAGAAACTCCACCATACAATGATCACTCTCCCCAAGAGGATCCTTCACCGCAAGGTCCCTAATTCTACCCGCCTCATTACATAACACCAGATCCAAGATAGCTCGCTCCCTCGTCGGCTCCAACACACACTGTTCAAGGAAACTATCCCGGCAGCATTCCAAGAACTCCTCCTCGAGCCCACCGCGTCCAACATGGGTCGACCAATCAATATGTAGATTGAAATCCCCCATAATTATGGCCGTCCCATTCCTGCACGCCGCACTTATTTGCGCGTTAACAGCCCGCCCCACCTCCAGATCATTATTCGGGGGCCTATAGACGACACCCACCAGCGTCTTCCCCCCTTTGCTGTTCCTAATCTCTACCCACAACGATTCCACTTTCTGCTCTTTGGCTCCAATATCATCCCTTGCTGCCACCCTGATGCTATCCTTAATCAGCAGAGCTACGTCCCCCCCTTTTTCCTCCCGCCTATCCTTCCTAAACACTTGATACCCCTGGACATTCAGCTCCCAGTCCCTGTCACCTTGCAGCCACGTCTCTGTAATGGCCACCAGATCATATCCATTTGTGCTGATCTGCGCCACCAGCTCATCCACTTTATTCCGAATGCTTCGTGCAAGCACAGACAGGCTACAGGAAATTGAGGGCGATTGACCCATTAGCGACTGTGATGACTTCAGCCAGGCTAATGAGGTTAGCTTGCTGGACTATGAACTATCTGTGATGCCTAATTGATGGTTAAATCAGGGTGCCTCCTATTTAAAGCAGGTCTGTCAGACTCTCTGCCTGTATTCAGCAGGGAGCCACTGGAGAGCTGGCTGTGTACAGCTATGGTGTAAACAAAATAACTTGGTAACTTCTGTGGAGTTATTACCGTGGCGTTAAATTGCCAGAGCGATTGTCAGTGGGTGCGTTTCTGTCTCTGGCACCCGTGAGCGCACCAAACAGAATACTGCGCGGTAACCTGGAGAGACATGCGACTAAATTCTCCTTACCCGATTTCACCCACTTCCTAATCACCACCCACTCACCACAAGCAACACAAAATTCTGTCTGTGGATTTGCCAAGATGTGAACTCATTGGAATCACATTGCATTATCTGTGGTTATCTCTCTCAGAGACAACACCCGTCTCTGTTTCAAAACACCTCCCTTTCATTTTTAATGAACTTCCCACATTGTTTGATCCAAAACAAAAATAAGGTTACAACCTGAACATTATCATTGATAAAATAGTAGATGAAAGTGTAATATCTCCAACTGATAATCCTTTATTTGCTCCAAATAGAAATCATTAACCAAATGAGTTTAGAGTACAACAAAATAGCAGCCACAGCAATATCTAACTAATGATCTAACATTCGCCTGCCAATATCAATAATAATCATCTCTAGACCTGTACGGGGATTTACCATCTCAGAGAACCCGCCAGGCTCCATATTATCCAGTGATCTTAGAGTCATAGGATGGGATTTTACAGTCGTCTTTACCCCAAAACTAGAAAATGCCACCCGAGGTGAGAGGACCCCATTGTTCACCTCCTGCCCGCTACGATTCCCGTGGCAAATGGGAAAGGAAAATTCCCCCCATTTTACAGCATGAAAAGTGGCCATTCAGCCTATAGTGTCTCCGGCCAACAAGCATCTATCTATTCTAATCCCATTTTCCAGCGCTCACTCTGTAGCCTATGCTCATCTAAATACTCCTTAAATGTGATGAGGGTTCCTGCGTCCACCACCCTGTGAGTTCCAGATTTCCACCACCATCTGAGTGGAAAAGTATTTCCTCAAAACTCTGCAAATCTCCTTCCCCTTGACTTAAGTCTATATTCCCTGATTATTGACCCTATTCTAGGAGGAAGGGTTTCTTCCGATCCACCCTGACATTCATCATTATGAAGTACATCCAAAGGTTAATCATGGAACAAATCATTTCCAAACTACCGGACTATCTGGATCCACTACAGTTTGCCCTCCACTGCAACAGATCCACAGATCCACAGCAGACGCCATCTCCCTGGCCCTCTTCTCAACCCTGGAACACTGAGATAACAAAGACACCTATGTCAGACTCCTATTTATTGACTACAGTTCAGCCTTCAGCACCATTATTCCCACAAAACTCATCTCCAAAGTCCATGGCCTGGGCATTGGCTCCTCCTTCTGTGACTGGATCCTGAACTTCCTAACACGCAGACCAAAATCAGTAAGGATAGGCAACAACACCTCCTCCACAATCATCCTCAACATCAGTGCCCCTCAAGGCTCTATACTCATTATGCACCTATGACTGTGTGGCCAAATTCCCCTCCAATTTGACTATCAAGTTTGCTGATGACACCACTGTAGTGGGTCGGATCTCAAACAATGACGAGACAGAATACAGGAATAAGATGGAGAATCTGATGAACTATTGCAGCAACGATAATCTCTCCCTCAATGTCAACAAAAGAAAGGAAATTGTCATTGACTTCAGAAAGCGTAGTGGAAACATGCCCCTGTCGACATCAATGGGGATGAAGTAGAAATGGTGAGGGTTTCAAGGTATTAGGTGTCCAGATCACCAACCTGTCCTGGTCTCCCCATGCCGACACCATAGTTAAGAAAGCCCACCAATGCCTCTACTTCCTCAGAAGACTAAGGAAATTTGGCATGTCCACTACAACTCTCACCAACTTTTACAGATGCCCCATAGAAAGCATTCTTTCTGGCTGTATCACAACTTGGTATGGCTCCTGCTCTGCCCAAGACTGCAAGGAACTTCGTGAATGAAGACTAATCCATCACGTAAACCAGCGTCCCATCCATTGACTCTGCGTTGGCAAAGCAGCCAGCATAATCAAGGACCCCACACACCCCGGGCATTCTCTCTTCCACCTTCTTCTATCGAGAAAAAAATACAAAAGCCTGAGATCACGTACCAAGTGCCTCAAGAACAGCTTCTTCCCTGCTGCCATCAGGCTTTTGAATGGACTTACCTCGCATTAAGTTGATCTTTCTCTACACCTTAGCTATGACTGTAACACTACATTCTGCACTGTCTCCTTTCCTTTCCTGAATGGTATGGTTTATCTGTATAGCGCGAGAAACAATACTTTTCACTGTGTGTTAATACATGTAATAATAATAAATCAAATCAAATTTAATCAAATCAAATCTATGTCCCTCATAATGTTGTACACCTCGATCAGGTCCTCTTTGGCCTTCTCTGCTGTAAGAAAAACAACCCCAGCTTACCCAGCCCCAAAGCTTGGGACACAGGTTACATTTCCTAGCTCCTCTCCAATTGTATAGGCAAGGACAGCAGACACATTGAAAAACCACCAGCCTCCAAGTTCCCCTCCACCGTCCTGACTCGGAACTGTACCTTCAGTGTCACTGGGTCAAAATCCTAGAACTCCATCCTGAACAGCACTACATCTACATCACATGGACCACAAGGGGGAGACTCACTCGCATTTTCTCAAGGGACAATGAGGAACTTCTTTTAGTCATTCGTAGGACATGGGCACCGCTGACTGGCCAGCATTTATTGCCCATCCCTAACTGTCCTCTATTTCAGAGGGCAGTTGAGAGTTGACTATATTGTTGTTGCTTTTGGAGTCACATGTAGGCCAGACTAGGTAAGGATGGCAGATTTCCTTCTCTAAAGGACATTAATGAACCAGATGGGTTTTTCCAATAATCAATAATGGCTTCATAGTTAACAGTAGATTCTTAATTCCAGATTTCTTTATTGAATTCAAATTCCACCATCTGCTGTGGCGGGATTTGAACCCGGGCCCCAGAAATTAGTTGATTTTCTGGATTAACAGTCTAGCAATAATACTGCTAGGTCATCGCCTCCCCATATATAGGCAATGCCAACTTCTTTCATCTTCTGTTAAAAGCTAAAAACATGGATAAACTCCTGTTGGAATAAGATGAATCAGATATGACACCTCTATACATGTTAAGAGCTTGTGCAGGAGGATGTGGAGTCTCTGGAAAGTGTTAATATCAGAGGATTGTGAAGGAGTTCCTTAAAAAAAAACTAAACCCTGGGGTGAATTGAAATCTCACCAAAAAGGTGAGGAGAAATGAGAAAGAAGTTAATTCACAGCAAGAATTAATTCTGCTTTTGAGAAAAGAAAGGAACATTCTGTATGTCCTGATATTATTTGAAAAGGCAAAGGCCTGGTCAAAAGGATAGATTTAAGAACAAAGGAAATATAAGCAAGGGTAGGCCATTCAGCCCATCAAGCCTGTTCCATCATTGATCAGACCATGTCTGATCATTTACCACTTCTGCCACTTTCCCCATGATCCTTTTATTTCTCTATGTCATTTGCCTCCTGAAACCCATCAATCTCTGTCTTGGTCATATTCAGTGACTGGACATCCACAGGCCTCTGGGGGAGAGAGAGCCAAAGATTCACCTGCCTCAGAGTGGAGAAACTCCTCCTCATCTCAGTCCTCAGTGGCTTACCCCATATCCTGAGATTATGCCTCCTGGTTCGAGGCTCTTCAGCTAAGGGAAACATCCCACCTACAGCCATCCTGTCATGCCCTGCAAGAATTTTTGATTTGATTTAACTTATTATCGTCATATGTATTAGTGAAAAGTATTGATTTTTGCACACTATGCAGTCAAAACATACCGTTCATAGAGAAGGAAAGGAGAGAGTGCAGAATGTAGTGTTACAGTCATAGCTAGGGTGTAGACAAAGATCAACTTAATGCGAGGTAGGTCCATTCAAAAGTCTGACAGCAGCAGGGAAGAAGCTGTTCTTGAGTCAGTTAGTACACGCCACCAGACTTTTGTATCCTTTTCCCAACAGAAAAAGGTGGAAGAGAGAATGTCTGGGTCCGTGGAGTCCTTAATTATGCTGCCTGCTTTTCCAAGGCAGTGGGAATTGTAGGTAGAGTCAATGGATGAAGGGTGGTTTGCGTGATGGATTGGACTACATTCATGATCTTTCATAGTTTCATACATAGAACATAGAACATAGAACACTACAGCACAAACAGGCCCTTCGGCCCACGAGTTGCGCCGATCACATCAACACCTACCAACCTACAGACCTATCTATAACCCTCAATCTCATTAAACCCCATATACTCATCCAGAAGTCTTTTAAAAGACCCCAGCGAGTTCGCCTCCACCACCACTGACGGCAGCCGATTCCATTCACTCACCACCCTCTGAGTGAAAAACTTACCCCTAACATCACTTCTGAACTTCCCTCCTTGCACCTTAAATCTGTGTCCTCTCGTAGCAACCATTTCAACCCAGGGAAATAGCCTCTGAGAGTCCACCCTTGCGGTTTTGGGCAGAGTAGGAGTCATATCAAGCTGTGATACAGCGGGAAAGGATGTTTTCTGTGGCTTATTTGTAAAAGTTGGTGAGAGTCGTAGCGGACATGCCAAGTTTCTTTAGCCTTCTGAGAAAGTAGAGGTGCTCGTGGGCTTTCTTAATTTTGGAAGTTTTAGGGCGTCCATGAAGGAACTGGAGATAAGGGTTTTTCTTTAGGAAACGATTTCTCGAGGAGCAAGAAATGAAACAGAAACAGAAAATGCTGGAAAATCCCAGCATCTGTGGAGAGAGAATGGAACCAATGTTCCGAGTCTGGATGACTCCTTCAGGGTCATCGATAGTCGATAGTAAATGATGTGGAGATGTGGGCGTTGGACCGGGGGATAAGATAAAAGGTCACAGGACGCCAGGTTATAGTCCAACAGATTTATTTGAAATCACAAGCTTTTGGAACGCTTCTCCAACAGATTACAAATAAACTTGTTGGATGGTAAATGAAAGATTGGATGGAAAGAATGGGAAGTCAGGATTACGTTCTGGAGGATGTACATTCCGATATATAGTTAGAAATCATTCAAATTGGGAGTGGCGAGACTTTGGAGGTTTGGAATTGAAGGCCTTAAGGGTTAATATAAGATGGAAAATCATAGAATCATGGAATCCTACAGTGCAAGAGAAGGCCATTCGACCCATCAATCTGTACCAAAACTCGACTGAGCTTCTTCCCCAGGCTCTATCCCCATAACAAAGAACAAAGAACAAAGAACAACACCACATGGGAAACATGCCCTTCAGCCCAACGAGCCCACGCCGCCATCTTAACAATGTGTTTTTCCTACACCTCCCTTGACCCGTGTCTATGTTTATGGTACCCCCATTGGAAACCAGATTCAGAGGAGAATAATTTAGGAACAATTTGTTACACCAGTCAGCCTAAGAGCACATCTTTGGGGTGTGGGAGGAAACCGGAGCACCCGGAGGAAACCCACGCAACCACAAGGAGAATGCACAAACTCCCACAGACACTGGTCCAAATCCATGTATCTGCACAGCTAGCAGAGATAGTCACTGAGCTGTTGTGGTGCCCATCTGCTGGTCCAGTTTTAAGCACACACAAACGATGTGAAGTACGAGGCAACTCTCGAAACATCCAAGAGCAGCCCACGCACGACCCACCGTGTGCATGCCCCTCATTAGACAACAAGGTGGACCGATACACCTGCGGAGTAAAAGAGACAAAACATCAACACATGTAGCATTAGATTTCCAGGAATGTCCCAAGGCTCTGACCCTTATTTACCCTGCTTATTCCCCCAAATCTGCACATCTTTGGACACTAAAGGGCAATTTAGCATGGCCAATCCCCCTCTCCTACATCTTTGACACTAAGGTGCAATTTAGCATGGCTAATCCATCTAACCCCACACACCTTCCAGACTTTGGGAGGAAACCGAAGCACCCAGAGGAAACCCATGCAGATACGGGGAGAATGTGCAAACCTTACACAGACAGTTACCCAAGCCAGGAATCGATCCCAGGTCCCTGACGCTGTGAGGCAGCAGTATTAACCCACTGTGCCACCGTGCTGAGGGAAATAAGCCAGTTCAGGAAAAAGGGAGTGTCCATTCTGCTCAGGAAGACAATGTAAAAGCAAAGTTTTGGATTAATTGCATGTTATGAAATGTGGAGACGGAAATGCTGGAGTATTCATTCTCATTGTTTTCTGAAGCCTTGCCTGTGTAACTGCAAACTTGATCTCCATCTGACAATTTAGTCGTAGTTTCTAACTGTTGTTAAGTGAAATTGGATACAGCCAGAGACTAAGTAGCTCCGAATGGACAATACTGTATTGCAATATGGAAAGTGTACACAAAGCCCATTATAACAGCACAGAATTATGCTGGAAGCATGGTTCAAGTTTCACAATTGTAACATTCAAGACAGCCCATAAGGTGAATGGGTTATTGTCAGATTGAGATTGAAAAAGCATAAAGAACCATAGAACGTGACAGCCCAGAAAACAGGCCATTTGCCCCTTCTTGTCTGTGCCGAACCATTTTTCTGCCTAGTCCCACTGACCTGCACCTGCACCATATCCCTCCACATCCCTCTCATCCATGTAGCTGTCCAAGTTTTTCTTAAATGTTAAAAGTGAGCCCGCATTCACCACCTCATCTGGCGGCTCATTCCACACTCCCACCACTCTCTGTGTGAAGAAGCCCCCCCCCCTAATATTCCCTTTAAACTTTTCCCCCTTCACCCTTAACCCATGTCCTCTAGTTTTTTTCTCTCCTAGCCTCAATGGGAAAAGCTTGCTTATATTCACTCTATCTATACCCATCATAATTTTATACACCTCTATCAAATCTCCCCTCATTCTTCTACACTCCAGGGAATAAAGTCCTAACCTATTCAATCTCTCCCTGTAACTCAGTTTCTCAAGTCCCGGCAACATCCTTGTAAACCTTCTCTGCACTCTTTCAATCTTATTAATATCCTTCCTGTAATTAGGTGACCAAAACTGCACACAATACTCTAAATTCAGCCTCACCAATGTCTTATACAATCTCACCATAACATTCCAACTCTTATACTTAATACTTTGATTTATAAAGGCCAATGTACCAAAAGCACTCTTTATGACCCTATTTATCTGTGATGCCACTTTTAGGGAATTATGTATCTGTATTCCCAGATCCCTCTGTTCAACTGCACTCTTCAGTGTCCTACCATTTACCTTGTATGTTCTACCTTGGTTTGTCCTTCCAAAGTGCAATACCTCACACTTGTCTGCATTAAGCTTCATCTGCCATTTTTCAGCTAGTTCAAATCCCTCTGCAAACTTTGAAAACCTTCCTCACTGTCCACTGCACCTCCAATCTTTGTATCATCAGCAAATTTGCTGATCCAATTTACCACATTATCATCCAGATCATTGAAATAGATGACAAACAACAATGGACCCAGCACTGATCCCTGTGGCACTCCACTAGTCACAGGCCTCCACTCAGAGAAGCAATCTTCCACTACCACTCGCTGGCTTCCTCCATTGAGCCAATGTCTAATCCAGTTTACTACCTCTCCACGTATACCTAGAGACTGAACCTTCCTAACTAACCTCCCATGCGGGACCTTGTCGAAGGCCTCACTGAAGTCCATGTAGACAACATCCACTGCCTTCTCTTCATCCACTTTCCTGGTAATCTCCTCGAAAAACTCTAATAGATTGGTTAAACATGATCTACCATGCACAAAGCCATGTTGACTCTCCCTAATAAGTCCCTGTCTATCCAAGTATTTGTGGATCCTATCTCTTAGTACTCCTTCCAATAATTTACCTACTACTGACATCAAACATACTGGTCTATAATTTCTGGATTACTTTTTGAACCTTTTTTAAACAATGGAACAGCATGAGCCATCCTCCAATCATCAGGCACCTTACCCGTAGATTACCGACATTTTAAATATGTCTGCCAGGGCCCCTGTAATTTCAACACTAGTCTCCTTCAAGGTCGGAGGGAATAACCTAACCAGTCCTGGGGATTTACCTACTCTGATTTGCCTCAAGACAGCAAGCACCTTCTCCCCTTTAATCTGTATAGGTTCAATGACTTCCCCACTTATTTGCCTTATTTCCATAGACTCCATGCCAGTTTCCTTAGTAAATATGGATGCAAAAAAACATTTAACATCTCCCCCTTTTCTTTTGATTTCATATATAGCCGACCGCTCTGATCTTCAAGAGGACCAATTTTATCCCTTACTATCCTTTTGCTCTTAATATACCTGTAGAAGCTCTTAGGATTATCCTTCACCTTGACTGCCAAAGCAACCTCATGTCCCCTTTTAGCCCTCCTGATTTCTTTCTTAAGTAGCTTCTTGCACTTGTTATACTCCTCAAGCATCTTATTTGTTCCCTGTTGCCTATACATGTCATACATCTCTCTCTCCTTCTTTATCAGAGTTGCAATATCCCTCGAGAACCAAGGTTCCTTTTTCTTATTCACTTTGCTTTTAATCCTGACAGGAACATACAAACTCTGCACTCTCAAAATTCCTCCTTTGAAGGCTTCCCACTTACCAATCACATCCTTGCCAGATGCCTGTCCCAATCCATGCTTTTTAGATCCTTTCCCATATCTTCAAATTTGGCCTTTTTCCAGTTTGGAATCTCAACCTGAGGACCGGATCTATCTTTATCCATGATCAAGTTGAAACTAATAGCGTTATGATCACTGGAACCAAAGTGTCCCCCTGCACACACTTCCATCACTTGTCCCCTACACACACTTCCGTCACTTGTCCTAACTCATTTCCTAATAGGAGATCTAGAATTGCATCCTCTCTAGTTGGTACCTCTATGTATTGATTTAGAAAATTTTCCTGAACACATTTTACAAACTCCAATCCATTTAGACCTTTAACAGTATGGGAGTCTCGATCTATATGTGGAAAGTTAAAATCCCCTACTATCACAACTTTATGTTTCCTGCAGTTGTCTGCCATCTCTGTGCAGATTTGTTCCTCCAATTCTTGCTGACTATTGGGTGGTCTACAATAAAACCCCATTAATGTGGTGATACCTTTCCTGTTTCTCAGCTCCACCCATATGGCCTCAGTACACAAGCCCTCTCATCTGTCCTGCCTGAACACTTCTGCAACATTTTCCCCGATTAGCAATGCCACCCCTCCTTGTAACGTGGAGACTAGTGTTTGTCTCCATGACACAAGACGGTGGAAAGAATTCTTCATATTCTGCATTTTTAATTAATATTTAAAATGTCATTGGCTGATTGTTCATTCATGGAATGCATGGCGGTCCAATCAGGCCCTCAGAATCAAAGGATCCCATGGAGAAGAAGGCCCAGCGGTTCTGTCCCAACTCTCTGATGGAGTACGTTACTTAGACTTCCCCTCCACCCTATCCCCATAACCCTCTGCATTTACCATGGCCACTCTCCCAACCGGTGGTGTGTTGGTTAACACTGCTTCGTCACAGTGCCTAGGGCCCGGGTTCGATTCCCGGCTTGGGTCATTGTTAGTGTGGAGTCTGCACATTCTCCCCATGTCTGCGTCGGTTTCCTCCCATAATCCAAAAGACATGCTGGTTAGGTGCATTGGCCATTTACAATATTAAATTCCCCCTCGGTGTACCCAAACAGACACAAGAGCGTGGCGATTAGGGGATTTTTGCAGTGACTTAATTGCAGTGTTAATGTAAGCCTATTTGTGACATTATCAAAAAAAAGTTTTAAATCTGCACATCTTTGGACACCAAGGGGCAGTTTAGCATGGTCAATCCACCTAACCAGCACATTTTTGGATTGTGGGGGGAAACTGGAGCACCTGGAGGAAACCCACGCAGACACAGGGAGAATGTGAAAACTCTACACAGTCACCCAAGACGGGAATTGAACCCAGGTTCCTGGCGCTGTGAGGCAGCAGTGTTAACCATTGTGCCACCGTGCCACCCTCTCCTGATAAATGTAATCAAGTACTTGGCAGGGTAGGGACACAATGATTACCTAGGTTTCTCCCTGTTGCCTGCACTGGGGTAGCTTTTTTCAAATCAAATTTCGAAATACCCTCACTGCAGTCTTAGGGCCCTATTTTGCCATTTTGATCCTAAGTGCTGGGCGCACTTGAAACTGGAAGTGTTTTAGACCCGTTCTGAGGTGCCCCCAAACGCAATCTGCCTGAAGAATTATCAGTGATTCCGAATCGCACTGCAGAGGCCTGTGGACAGGACAGTTCCGATCGGAGCCTCCAACTGCACACACGCAGAAAAAATAAATGATAGAATGTGGCTCCTTTGTCACATCCCCCCCCGGGCCGGATAATACCACCCCCACAAACATTACTGACCCCCTTATCCGCCCAATCCCTCCTCCAAGACCAATTGTGGGTCCCTCCCCCTTACCCCACACTGATCTCAGAGAGAGTGGCAGCAGACCCACTCCCCCCCCCACACTGATCTCAGAGACAGTGACAGCAGACCCCCCCCCACACTGATCTCAGAGAGAGTGACAGCAGACCCACTCCACCCCCCACACTGATCTCAGAGAGAGTGACAGCAGACCCCCCCCCCACACTGATCTCAGAGAGAGTGACAGCAGACCCACTCCCCCCCCCACACTGATCTCAGAGAGAGTGACAGCAGACCCCCCCCCCACACTGATCTCAGAGAGAGTGACAGCAGACCCCCCCCCACACTGATCTCAGAGAGAGTGACAGCAGACCCCCCCCCCACACTGATCTCAGAGAGAGTGACAGCAGACCCCCCCACTCCCCCCCCCCACTGATCTCAGAGAGAGTGACAGCAGACCCACTCCCCCCCCCCCCACACTGATCTCAGAGAGAGTGACAGCAGACCCACTCCCCCCCCCACACTGATCTCAGAGAGAGTGACAGCAGACCCACTCCCCCCCCCACACTGATCTCAGAGAGAGTGACAGCAGACCCACTCCCCCCCTCCACACTGATCTCAGAGAGAGTGACAGCAGACCCACTCCCCCCCCCCACACTGATCTCAGAGAGAGTGACAGCAGACCCACTCCCCCCCTCCACACTGATCTCAGAGAGAGTGACAGCAGACCCCCCCACTCCCCCCCCCACACACTGATCTCAGAGAGAGTGACGCAGACCCCCCCCCCACACTGATCTCAGAGAGAGTGACAGCAGACCCACTCCCCCCCCACACACTGATCTCAGAGAGAGTGACAGCAGACCCACTCCCCCCCCCACACTGATCTCAGAGAGAGTGACAGCAGACCCACTCCCCCCCCCACACTGATCTCAGAGAGAGTGACAGCAGACCCACTCCCCCCCCCCACACTGATCTCAGAGAGAGTGACAGCAGACCCACTCCCCCCCCCACACTGATCTCAGAGAGAGTGACAGCAGACCCACTCCCCCCCCCCACACTGATCTCAGAGAGAGTGACAGCAGACCCCCCGCCACACTGATCTCAGAGAGAGTGACAGCAGACCCACTCCCCCCCCACACTGATCTCAGAGAGAGTGACAGCAGACCCGCTCCCCCCCCCACACTGATCTCAGAGAGAGTGACAGCAGACCCACTCCCCCCCCCACACTGATCTCAGAGAGAGTGACAGCA
Source organism: Carcharhinus amblyrhynchos (assembly GCF_965287045.1). Lineage (NCBI taxonomy): Eukaryota > Metazoa > Chordata > Chondrichthyes > Carcharhiniformes > Carcharhinidae > Carcharhinus > Carcharhinus amblyrhynchos. The sequence continues at coordinate 23,049,993 of NC_137334.1, read as the reverse complement.
GACCCACTCCCCCCCCCACACTGATCTCAGAGAGAGTGACAGCAGACCCACTCCCCCCCCCACACTGATCTCAGAGAGAGTGACAGCAGACCCACTCCCCCCCCCCACACTCATCTCAGAGAGAGAGTGATAGCAGACCCACTCCCCCCCCCCACACTGATCTCAGAGAGAGTGACAGCAGACCCACTCCCCCCCCACACACTGATCTCAGAGAGAGTGACAGCAGACCCCCCCACTCCCCCCCCCCACACTGATCTCAGAGAGAGTGACAGCAGACCCCCCCTCTCCCCCCCCACACTGATCTCAGAGAGAGAGTGACAGCAGACCCATTCCCCCCCCCAACACTGATCTCAGAGAGAGTGACAGCAGACCCACTCCCCCCCCCACACTGATCTCAGAGAGAGAGTGACAGCAGACCCACTCCCCCCCACACACTGATCTCAGAGAGAGTGACAGCAGACCCACTCCACCCCCCCCACACTGATCTCAGAGAGAGTGACAGCAGACCCCCCCACTCCCCCCCCCCACTGATCTCAGAGAGAGTGACAGCAGACCCCCCTCTCCCCCCCCACACTGATCTCAGAGAGAGTGGCAGCAGACCCCCCTCTCCCCCCCCACACTGATCTCAGAGAGAGTGGCAGCAGACCCCCCTCTCCCCCCCCACACTGATCTCAGAGAGAGTGACAGCAGACCCACTCCCCCCCCCACACTGATCTCAGAGAGAGTGACAGCAGACCCCCCCTCTCCCCCCCCACACTGATCTCAGAGAGAGAGTGACAGCAGACCCATTCCCCCCCCCAACACTGATCTCAGAGAGAGTGACAGCAGACCCACTCCCCCCCCCACACTGATCTCAGAGAGAGAGTGACAGCAGACCCACTCCCCCCCCACACACTGATCTCAGAGAGAGTGACAGCAGACCCACTCCACCCCCCCCACACTGATCTCAGAGAGAGTGACAGCAGACCCCCCCACTCCCCCCCCCCCACTGATCTCAGAGAGAGTGACAGCAGACCCCCCTCTCCCCCCCCACACTGATCTCAGAGAGAGTGGCAGCAGACCCCCCTCTCCCCCCCCACACTGATCTCAGAGAGAGTGGCAGCAGACCCCCCTCTCCCCGCCCACACTGATCTCCAGCAGAAAGCCATTGAATGCTCAGCACTTCCCTCCTCTCTGCAGCTCCTGAATCGGACTTCTGTGGAGCCTGTGTGTTTCGCACCGATTCCAGGTGGGCAAGCGTGATGGTAAAGGGGGAAGTGCCGTTAAAGTTGGGTGTGCAGCTCATTAAGTCGATTTAAATGTATGCAAATGCATTTAACTGGCCGTTGCTCCTGTTCAGGCGTAGTCCCGATCGTGGCCATTTACGGGCCTTAATAAAAGGGGAACCTGTGCAGAGGTGGGTGTAGATCATGTTACTTGCCACAAGCCCAACTTTATCAAGTTTCCGCGCCCAAAAACATGATGGTAAAAGAGTCAGAGAGGTTTACAGCATGGAAACAGGCCCCTTCGGCCCAACATGTCCATTCCGCCTAGTTTTTACCATTAAGCTAACCCCAGTTGCTTGTGCTTGGCCTCTATATCCTTCTATACCCACCTTACCCATGTAACTGTCTAACGTTTTTTAAAAGATAATATTGAACCCACCTCTACTACTATTTCTGGCAGCTTGTTCCAGACACTCAACAAACTCTGTGTGAAAAAATTGCCCCTCTGGACACTTCTGTATCTCTCCCCTCTCATCTTAAACCTCCTCTAGTTTTAGACTCCCCTACCTTGAGGAAAAGATGTTGACTATCTTCGAGGCTACGAGGGGATATCTCACAAATAATGCAAATTATTTGTTCTGGTCATCACATTAATGTGTCAGAATTACTCCACAAGGCTGTACGGAAGCCAAAAAACTGTGAGATTTCAAGAAGAAATTAGATACAGATCTTGGGGCTAAAGGGATCGAGGGATATGGGGGAAGGGGATTCAGGGTATTGAATGTGATGAATGGCGGAACAGGCTCGAAGGGCTAAATGGCCTCCTCCTGTTTCTAGTTTCTATGTTTTCCTCATAGTTGAGTTGTCAATGTAAACCTCAAGGAGCCAACTCACATAAAACTGGTTTGAGACAGTCCGCCAATTCTCCTCTCACTCTTTAAGAGTTTGACAGATTTTCAGTTACAAAGGGGAATAGAGACATTTCTGAAGCACAGATGTTGTAATTCTCCGGTGTGGGATTGGAGAAATTGATTGTTGAATTGCCGCAGTGGTTTGAAAGGGATATGGAGCTTTGCGGCTGGAGTGTAAATTGGCACACTCTCCATCACCTCTGCGAGCTTGGTTCGAATCCAGCTCAGACAATTCAGGCAGAGGTTTGTCCCCGTTCCAGGCAGCGCTGTGTCTGTGTGGTGGTGGTGTGGGGGTAGATGGATAAATGATGAGAAAGGGAGCCAGAGGATAGACTAAATAAGATCCCCAAAAGTAAATCTCACTCAGATTGGGATTGTTTTAATTTATTTTAATTAATTGACTGGAATATTCTATTAAAATCTGTCATCCCGTGATTAATAAGATATTGAGCAGCACAACGGCACAGTGGTTCGCACTGCTGCCTCACTGCAGCAGGACCCAGGTTCAATTCCGCCTTTGGATCACTATCTGTGTGGAGTTTCCATGTTCTCCCCGTGACTGCATGTGTTTCCTCCAGGTGCTCCAGTTTCCTCCCACACTCCAAAGATGTGCAGGTTAGGTGGATTGGCCATTCTATATTGCCCCTATTGTCCAAAGATGTGCAGGTTAGGGGGATTGGCCATGCTAAATAGTGCCTTAGTGCCCAAAGATGTGCAGATTAGGAGAATTGGCCATGGTAAATTATCCTTTAGTGTCCCAAAATGCGTAGGTTAGGTGAATTGGCCATACTAAATTGCCCCTTAGTGCCCAAAGATGTGCAGATTAGGGGAATTGGCCATGGTAAATTATCCTTTAGTGTCCCAAGATGTGAATTGGCCATACTAAATTGCCCCTTATTGAGCAAAGATGTATAGGTTAGGTGGATTGGCCATGCTAAATTGTCCCTTGGTGTCCAAAGATGTGCAGGTTAGGGTGATTTGCCATGCTAAGTTGCCCTTTAGTATCCAAAGATGTGCAGATTAGGTGGATTGGCCATGCTAAATTGTCCCTTAGTGTCCAAAGGTGTGCAGATTAGGCAGATTTGCCATGCTAAGTTGCCCCTTAGTATCCAAAGATGTGCAGGTTAGGGGGATTGGCCATGGTAAATGTGCGGAGTTACAGAGATAGGGCAGGGTGGTGGGTCTGGGTAAGATACTCTTTTGGTGCAGACTGATTGGGCCGAATGGCCTCTTGCTGCACAGTAGGGATTCTATGGATTGTATTATGCACAGGTTGACATCATTTTCTGGTTGACTTTAGGCTAAGGATATCTCCAGTGTTCTGACCACCCTGTACCCGAGGACACTCCCTCTCCAGTGAGTGCTCCACACATGCACACAACTGAAGGGGCAGTTTAATGGCAGCGTTTGCCCAGGCAGTAACTGATATTCCAGGAATTGCTGAGCTTTGTTGGCCAGGAAGGACTGGATCCGGAGAATGTTTGCCAACCCAGGGTGTTTTTGAAATCTTTGTGCCTTTACTCGGCAGGTTCATTCTCCTGTCAGAGTGAGCTTTGCGGTGATCGCGTTACATTTGCTCAACTGCTGCCGGAGGACTTGGCATCACTATGGCAATGATTTGATCCGCATCTTTCTCAGGCTTTTCTCTCACATTTCCACAATAGTGTCCATTGTTTCTCACTGGGGCACAAGTTGCGTTTTCAGTTCCAGCTAGCTGCTGCAACAGGATATGAGGTACTGGGAAATGGAACTGCCATAGATAAGGGAATGCAAAATAGAAAACGTAACAACAATAATTATTCACCAATGGTGTGGTGTATTATCAAACCCCATTGTACCTGTGTGAATTCAAATTAAACAGTTCAAGGAAAAGGGACAGACACTTTGCAACGTGATACTCAGGCAGTGGGGCGATTTCCGCAAAGGTATCAAACTCATGTAAAAATTGGAGGAAATTCTGTTGGGTTTTTTCCCCCACACTCTGTGCACTAGCAGGAATCACTCCAGGGGCAGGGCCTATTCCCGTTGGAGTAGCTGGCTGCACAGTGCTGAGTGGGCCACTGCACATGCGCCGATCTGTCAGAGCAGAGATCAGCACACGCGCAATAGCCCCGCACTACCAGCCTCACAATCGCTGGCCAGCCGTGCGACCCTCCTATCACTGCCCTTACTGACCCTCCACTCCCCGATCGCTGGCCTCCCAAATCTCCCCCCGGCAGCACCGATGTCCCCCCAACAAACCACCGGCCCGCCCCATTCTCCCTGATCCCTCCAACCTCCCTCCCGCCCGGATGGCCAGCCCCAATCACCTTCTTCCTGACCAGTGGCACTGATCCCTGTGTGGAGTGGCAGCAGGATCGCCCGCCCCCACCGGTCTGCCCCTATAGGCCCCACACCCTATAGGCCTCATCCACTCTTCCCCCCCCCCAACCCCGGCGCTGCCCGTGCCCACTGAGTAGTGCCAAGATACCCCTTGGATATTGCCATTTTGCCCCTTGCGCAGTGCCAGGGGTCCATTGCACTGCTAGAACAGCAGGCTGGAAGAATTGCCCCCCAGTACTTTAACAATCAGGACCCTTTCTGTTACCTGCTCCCAAGGAGGTTTTATGGTCACCAGTAGACTTTTAATTCCAGATTTTTTAAATTGAGTTCTAATTCCACCATCTGCTGTGGCAGGATCCGAGTATTAATTACATCAGGAAACACTTCTGCTTCTGAACTAATACACTTGAGCATTAGATTGAGTTTCAAGCAAAGAAATAGGCCATTCAGCCCAACTCATTCGTGCTGGTGCTTCTACTCCTCAAGAGCCACCTCCCACTCCTCTCCAACCTATCAGCACATCCTTCTGTTTTTTATGCTTCATATGTTTACCATCCGTTTAGCTCCCCACTCCCCGTGGGAACGAGTCCCACATTCTCCCCACTCCCTGTGGGAGCGAGTCCCACATTCTCCCTCACTCCCTGTGGGAGCGAGTCCCACATTCTCCCCACTCCCTGTGTGAGGGAATCCCACATTCTCCCCAGTACCCATGGGAGCAAGTCCCACAGTCTCCCCACTCCCCATGGGAGCGAGTCCCACATTCTCCCCACTCCCTGTGTGAGGGAATCCCACATTCTCCCTCACTCCCTGTGGGAGCGAGTCCCACATTCTCCCCACTCCCTGTGTGAGGGAATCCCACATTCTCCCCACTCCCCGTGGGAGCGAGTCCCACATTCTCCCCACTCCTGTGGGAGCGAGTCCCACATTCTCCCCACTCCCCGTAGGAGCGAGTCCCACATTCTCCCCACTCCCTGTGTGAGGGAATCCCACATTCTCCCCACTCCCCGTGGGAGCGAGTCCCACATTCTCCCCACTCCTGTGGGAGCGAGTCCCACATTCTCCCCACTCCCCGTAGGAGCGAGTCCCACATTCTCCCCACTCCCCGTGGGAGCGAGTCCCACATTCTCCCCACTCCCCGTGGGAGCGAGTCCCACATTCTCCCCACTCCCTGTGTGAGGGAATCCCACATTCTCCCTCACTCCCTGTGGGAGCGAGTCCCACATTCTCCCCACTCCCTGTGTGAGGGAATCCCACATTCTCCCTCACTCCCTGTGGGAGCGAGTCCCACATTCTCCCCACTCCTGTGGGAGCGAGTCCCACATTCTCGCCCACTCCCTGTGGGAGCGAGTCCCACATTCTCCCCACTCCCTGTGGGAGCGAGTCCCACATTCTCGCCCACTCCCTGTGGGAGCGAGTCCCACATTCTCCCCACTCCCTGTGTGAGGGAATCCCACATTCTCCCCACTACCCATGGGAGCGAGTCCCACATTCTCCCCACTCCCTGTTTGAGGGAGTCTCACATTCTCCCTCACTTCCCTGTGGGAGTGAGTCCCACATTCTCTCCACTCCCTGTGGGAACGAGTCCCACATCTTCCCCCACTCCCTGTGGGAGCGAGTCCCACATTCTCCCCACTCCCCGTGGGAGCGAGTCCCACATTCTCCCCACTCCCTGTGTGAGGGAATCCCACTTCTCCCCACTACCCATGGGAGCAAGTCCCACAGTCTCCCCACTCCCCGTGGGAGCGAGTCCCACATTCTCCCCCACTCCCCATGGGAGCGAGTCCCACATTCTCCCCACTCCCTGTGTGAGGGAATCCCACATTCTCCCCACTACCCATGGGAGCGAGTCCCACATTCTCCCCACTCCCTGTGTGAGGGAATCCCACATTCTCCCCACTACCCATGGGAGCGAGTCCCACATTCTCCCCACTCCCTGTGTGAGGGAATCCCACATTCTCCCCACTACCCATGGGAGCAAGTCCCACAGTCTCCCCACTCCCCATGGGAGCGAGTCCCACATTCTCCCCTACTCCCTGTGGAAGGGAGTCCCACAGTCTCCCCACTCCCCATGGGAGCGAGTCCCACATTCTCCCCACTCCCTTGGAAGCGAGTCCCACATTCTCCCCCACTCCCCATGGGAGCGAGTCCCACATTCTCCCCACTCCCTGTTTGAGGGAGTCTCACATTCTCCCCACTCCCTGTTTGAGGGAGTCTCACATTCTCCCCACTCCCTGTGGAAGGGAGTCCCACATTCTCCCTCACTTCCCTGTGGGAGTGAGTCCCACATTTTCCCCCCACTCCCTGTGGGAACGAGTCCCACATTCTCCCCCACTCCCTGTGGGAACGAGTCCCACATTCCCCCCACTCCCTGTGGAAGGGAGTCCCACATTTTCCCCTACTCCCTGTGGAAGGGAGTCCCACATTCTCCCCTACTCCCTGTGGAAGGGAGTCCCACATTCTCCCCCACTCCCTGGGTAAAGAGGTTTCTGCTGGATTCCCCAATGGATTGATTAAAGACTGTGCATTATCACTGAGCCCCATCCTCGCTTTGGTTTCACCCATGGCCATCCTTTCGCTTCATAACCTCGACGCTTCTGTCAGGTTCACCCTCAGTCTTTGCCTTTGGGATGTGATTATTGTACACTAAGTAAAAACCACTGATTAAAATCTCCAAATAAAATTACAATAAATCAGAATCATGGATGGCATGTCATTCACTCGCTTCCCTCCACTGTCCAGAAGCTGAGCCAAGTGGCCCTGTGGCATCTCTCTCATCATTGTTTGAATTCTATAAGTCATCCTCTCACCTAAACTGACATGGGATTGTGAACTATGCCACACCCATGACCTTTTGCCAAACTTACTGTCATTATTTCAACAACATATTTACGTCAATGTCACCTTCAACATGGGTGGAGACGAGATTGAAAATAGCCAGATTGCGAAAGCAACATTCCTAAGATCTACTCATGAGGCAGAAGTGCACCTTAGTGAGAATCTCACCCATCGGAGATTCATTCCCCTTTTACTCCGTGCTCCATTGTTGCCACAAGAAACAACCTGGATTCTTGTAGACAGTCTGAAAGAATCATAGAATCCCTACAATACAGGAGGAGGCCATTCAGCCCATTGAGTCTGCACCAACCACAATTCCACCAGGCCGTATCCCCATAATCCCATGCAGGCACTAGGGGGCAATTTAGCATGGCCAATCCACCTAACTTGCACATCTTTGGACTATGGGAGGAAACTGGAGCACCTGGAGGAAACCCACGCAGACACGGGGAGAATGTGCAAACTCCACACAGACAGTGACTGAAGCTGGGAATTGAACCCGGGTTCCTGGCACTGTGAGGCAGGAGTGCTAACCATGCCACCCTGTAAGGATTGAAATTTCATCTTCAGGAGAGGATTGCATTTTCCCAACATCTAATCACGTCTCTCAGAAATGTCTGATCCTTCTTGACATGAATTATTTGGGAATCAAAGTCCTTGGATTGAATTTTCCTGTCCCACCCATCAAGGAATCGTAGGAGGTGGAATATGGGTCATGCAAAGGTGCGTTGACCTCAGATGGGATTTTCGGGCTTCTGGATGAGCCTTGTGTTGGTGAATGCCTTATGTATTTCACCCAAATCAGGATGCTACAGACGGCCATCCCAGCTTACCCTGTCTCCTTATACAAGCTAACATTATGATGGATAGCAATGGCCACAGTCAAATTCACCATTCATAAACTCTGCTCCTAAAACTCTGTAATTTCTCAATGTCCAGTAAACTGTGGAATAATACAAATTAAAAGCTGCAGGAACAGATGCTGTGAAAGTTAAGAGACTCTGAGCTGATTGTATATTTAATGCACTCCTTGGCCTGGCTAGTAGGGCAGCTGACGTTGCGTATTGCTGGATTACACTGTCCAATTTGCCACTTTGTAGTTTGCCAGGTCAACAGAGACGGCATGGTGGCACGGTGGTTAACGCCACTGCCTCACAGCGCCAGGGTCCCAGGTTCGATTCCCGGTTCAGGTCACTGACTGTGTGGACTCTGCACGTTCTCTGCCTGTCTGCGTGGGTTTCCTCCAGGTGCTCCAGTTTCCTCCCACACTCCAAAGATGTGCGGGTTAGATGGATCGGCCATGCTAAATTGTCCCTTAGTGTCAGGGAGACTAGCTGGGGTATATTCATGTGGTTATGGGGATAGAGGCTGGATAGGATTGTGGTCAGTGCTGACTTGATGGGCCAAATGGCCTCCTTCTGCACACTAGAATTCTACGACCATAAGTAAGATCAAAGTCTCAAAATATTTCCCACAAAACACATCCCCAATCACCAGTGAGAAAACTAACTCAATGGTTTCCATTCTTTGCCCATCTCCGCACTCTTGGTGACTGGTTCAGAGATTTGGTGATGAATGGGAAGATAAGGCTGAGTAGGAACCAATGGGGGATGGACAAGGAGGTGTTTGCTTGCAGACAAATTTGTGTCCACGATATTTCTGTAGGAGGGATGGAAAGTCAGCACTCAGCAATGTGGTGCCCAGTAATAAGTCACCATGGTGCCAGTTGTACATCAGGAATGGTGGATATCTGAGGTGCACTCTCAGCAGTCTGGTCACACACCCGGGTGCACCCTTCCCCCCTCAGCGGGCAGGAATTAGTGTTTCTGTGAGGCAGGTTCAGGCTCTTCCCGCTCAGAAAGGACAGTAGGACTCGAGGGCACAGCCTCAAGATAAAGGTGGGGGGGGGCGCAGTTTAGAACAGAGTTGAGGAGGAACTTCTTCACTCAAAGGGTGGTGAATCTCTGGAATTCTCTGCCCGTTGAAGTGGTGGAGGCTGCCTCGCTAAATATATTTAAGGCGCGGGTAGATAGGTTTTTGTTAGGCAAGGGGATTAAGGGTTATGGGGAGAGGGCGGGAAAGTGGAACTGAGCCACTTCGGATCAGCCATGATCTTACTGAATGGCGGGGCTGGCTCGAAGGGCTGGATGGCCTACTCCTGCTCCTATTTCTTATGTTCTTATATTCTCCTGCGCGTAGCTGGTTTTCACTAGGGAGTGTCAGGAAACTGTGAAAGCCATGCATCCAACATTAAGTTTAAAACAAAATATCGCTCCAATTGAGTGGTTAATGTGTGTTACTGAGCAACCTGTCTCTCCTAGGCGTTACTGAAATGCAGTCAGACAAACTCCAGCTCTGACGAAGGGTCACCCAGGCTCCAAACATTGGCTCTATTCTCTCTCCACAGACACTGTCAGACCTGCTGAGATTTTCCAGCATTTTCTGTTTTTGTTGCAGACTCCAGATGCTGTATGAGTAGCAACTGATTTCCCAACATTTTTAACCCCTTCCCCACCTGAGTGCAAACCCGAGCTTTCTCCCGGGTTTCAAATCCTCTGTGAGCACCAATCCTTCACATTGATTTGGCTGTGTGATTTAGGGACACCCCCTGAGCTATCAGTGGCCCGCTGAGGTCCTAGTTTGGGATGGATTCTCCCAAACACAGCTGGAAGTAATCCTTTGTCAAGCCAGAGTGGAATGTTTCCTTTCCATCCCATTCTGGAATGTAAAGAATCCTAAACCTCACTGAAAATAACATCTTTCATTGGCGCATGGTGCCAAGGGAGGTTAGATATTTCAGTAAGGAATCAGTTCCCCAACAACTTTACCCTGAGGCATTGAGTGGAAGCTGTAAACGGCACAAGGCGATGAGTCAGACCTCTCTCTCTCATTTTAAGAGTGTTTGTCCATTTTTGGTGAGTTGCTAATTCGTCACAAGACATTGAAAAGTTGTCCGTGTGGTTTCTCTAATAAGAGCTGAAATTTTGGATGTTGGGATCCCATTCCATTGATATAAAGCCCCTATTGTATTGTGAGATAGTGTGCTCACAACCCTCCCTGGGGCCCTCTCAACACTAGAATGCAGGGAACATTGCCACTCTTTAATACTGCATTGCCGTCTTTCTAATACTGCATTGCTGCCTCTCTCTAATGCTACATTGCTCCTTCTCTAATGCTGCGTTGCTGCTTCTCTAATGCTGCATTGCTCCTTCTCTAATATTGCATGGCTGCCTCTCTCTGATGTTACATTGTTGCTCCTTCTCTAATGCTACATTGCTCCTTCTCTAATGCCACATTGCTCCTTCTCTAATATTGCATGGCTGCCTCTCTCTAATGCTACATTGCTGTCTCTTTCTAATGCTACATTGCTCCTTCTCTAATGCTGCATTGCTGCCTCTCTCTAATGCTGCAATGCTGCCTCTTTCTGGTGCTGCATTGCTGTCTCTCTAATATTACACTGCTCCTTCTCTAATGCCGCATTGCTACTTCTCTCTAATGCTGTGTTGTTGCTCCTCTAATGCTGCATTGCTGCTTCTCTCTAATGCTGCATTGCTCCTTCTCTAATGCTGTGTTGCTGCGTCTCTAATGCTGCATTTCTGCCTCTCTCTAATGCTGCATTGTTCCTTCTCTAATGCTGCATTACTATTTCTCTCTAATGCTGCATTGCTGCTTCTCTCTAATGCTGCATTGCTGCCTTTCTCTAATGCTGCATTGCTTCTTCTCTAATGCTGCATTGCTGCCTCTCTCTGATGCTGCATTGATCCTTCTCACTGCTGTATTGCTCCTTCTCTTTAATGCTGCATTGCTCCTTCTCTGTAATGCTGCATTGCTCCTTCTCTAATGCTGCATTGCTGCCTCTCTCTAATCCTGCATTACTCTTTCTCTAATGCTGCATTGCTCCTCTCTAATGCTGCATTGCTGCCTCTCTCCAATCCTGCATTACTCTTTCTCTAATGCTGCATTGCTCCTCTCTAATGCTACATTGCTGCCTGTCTCTAATGCTGTATTGCTCCTTCTATAATGTTGCATTGTTGCCTTTCTCTAATGCTACATTGCTGCCTCTTTCTAATGCTGCATTGCTCCTTCTCTAATGCTGCATTGCTGCCTCTCTCCAATGCTGCATTGCTGCCTCTCTCCAATGCTGCATTGCTGCCTCTCTCTAATGCTGCATTGCTGCCTCTCCCTAATGCTGCATTGCTGCCTCTCTCTAATGCTGCATGAATATTCTCATCATAAACAGATTGAACTCATTGTTAAAAGTGTTAAGAGTATAGCTGCTCCTCACAGCAAAATGGAGGATCTTCACATTCAGACAACATACTGAGTGATTTTATATAAGTCATTCTTCATTAAAACTATCATTTCCAAAGAAAAATGTAATTAGACTCGAATTTGACTCTCTCTCCAGAGATGCTGCCAGACCTGTTGAGTTTTTCCAGTATTTTCTGTTTTTGTTTCAAATCTCCAGTATCTGCAGTATGTTGATGTATAATTAATTATTCATTAACACATTCACTTCACTTTGTTAAGATAGACAGGAATATCATAGAACCATAGAATCCGTACAATGCAGAAAGAGGCCATTTGGCCCTTCCAGTCTGCACTGACAACAATCCCACCCAGACCCTATCACCATAACCACATGTGTTTACCCTGCTGTTCCCCCTCAGGGGCAATGTAGCATGGCCAATCCATCTAACCTGTGCGTCTTTGGATTTTCAGAGGAAACCGGAGCACCTGGAGGAAACCCATGCAGTCACAGGGAGAACGTGCAAACTCCACACAGGCAGTGACCCAAATCAGGAATCGAACCTGGGTCCCTGGCGTTGTGAGGCAGCAGTGCTAACCACTGTGCCAGCATGCTGCCCTGTACAATCTCAGTGCAATATCCCAAATGCTCCTTGATGAATGTTCTGTTTCCCTCCCATACTATCTTTCTAGAGCTATTTCTCAAAGCTGAGTGAATCTAACACTTGAGATGTATCAAGACCAGTTTGGTATGGTTCCTGCTCTACCCAAGACTGCAAGAAGCTACAAAGCGGTGTGAATGTAGCCCAGTCCATCTTGCAAACTGGCCTCCCATCCATTGGCTCTCAACTGCGTCGCAAAAGCAGCCAGCATAATCAAGGGCTCCACACACCCTGGACATTCTCTCTTCCACCTTCTTCCGTCGGGAAAAAGATACAACCAACTCAAGAACAGCTTCTTCCCTGCTGCTGTCAGACTTCTGAATAGACTTATCTTGCATTAAGTTGATCTTTCTCTACACTCTAGCTGTGACTTTAACACTATTCTGTACCCTCTCCTTTCCTTGTCTATGAATGGCATGCTTTGTCTGTATAGCGCGCAAGAAACAACACTTTATATTGCATACCAATACAATGGGGTGGCACGGTGGCACAGTGGTTAGCACTGCTGCCTTACAGTGCCAGGGATCTGGGTTCGATTCCCGGCTTGGGTCACCGTTTGTGCAGAGTCTACACATTCTCCTCATGCCTGCATGGGTTTCCTCCAAGTGCTCTGGTTTCCTCCCACAGCCCAAAAGACGTGCTGGTTAGGGTGAACTGGTCATGCTAAATTCTCCCTCAGTGTACCCGAACAGGCGCCGGACTGTGGCAACTAGGGGATTTTCACAGTAACTTCATCATGGTGTTAATGTAAGCCTACATGTGACTCTAACAACAAAATGAACAATGCATGTGACAATAGTAAATCAAATGGAAGAATCTTGGCAGTTGACTGTCCCAAATTATCAGAGAGGCTGCAGGACACTGTGCTTTGCCTTTGAGCTGTTCTTGCTGCAATGTAACACATCCTGCAGAACCATTCTGCTGGTGCCAGAAGGAGATAGACTCACATTCAGATTCAATGTCCTTTCAGTGTTAAAGCTCCACTCCTCCTGCACCGTAACAAAACTGACAGGTATCGGGCTGGGAACAGGGGGAGGTGTTCCCGTCCCCGGCCTCACTCTCTGGCTCACAGCTCAGCAATTTAAACAATCTGAACTTGGGCCCCTCGAGCCTCCTCCACTTTCCTGCTTGGGTGTTTCTGCTTCTCTCTCCACCTTCCCCTTCCCCTTGCCCTCCACCTCCCCCTCCCCATCCACCTCTCCCTCCCCCTCCACCTCCCCCACCTCTTCCCCCTCCCTGTCTGCCTCTCCCTCCACCTCCCCTTCCCCTTCCCCCACCTTGTCCACTTCTCTCTCCCCCTCCACCTCACCCACCCCTTCCCCCTCCCTGTTTGCCTCTCCCTCCACCTCCCCCTCCTCCTCCCCCTCCACCTCCACCTCCCCTTCCCCCACCCTGTCCACTTCTCTCTCCCCCTCCACCTCACCCACCCCTTCCCCCTCCCCGTCCGCCTCTCCCTCCACCTCCCCCTCCTCCTCCCCCTCCACCTCCCCTTCCCCCACCTTGTCCACTTCTCTCTCCCCCTCCACCTCCCCCACCTCTTCCCCCTCCCTGTTTGCCTCTCCCTCCACCTCCCCCTCCTCCTCCCCCTCTCCCCGCACCTCCCCCTCCCCCACCCCGTCCACTTCTCCCTCCCCCTCCCCCACCCCTTCCCCCTCCCCGTCTGCCTCTCCCTCCACCTCCCCCTCCCCCACCCCGTCCACTTCTCCCTCCCCGTCCACCTCCCCCACCCCTTCCCCCTCCCCGTCTGCCTCTCCCTCCACCTCCCCCTCCCCCACCCCGTCCACTTCTCCCTCCCCGTCCACCTCCCCCACCCCTTCCCCCTCCCCGTCCGCCTCTCCCTCCACCTCCCCCTCCCCCTCCACCCCTCCCCCTTCCCCTCCACCCTACCCACTCTGCACTGGCCTCCAGGGGAGAGGTTGGATGGCATTGGGTGGCCAATCAGGGCCGGGCTCAAATCTCTGCTGACTCAGAAAATCGGAAGTGTAATCAAACAGGGAAAGAAAGATAATTGTCCTCTTTCTCCATCTCCAGTGAAGGAGCGTTTAGGTGATATGCTCGATTCCCCCACCACACACTCTCCCCAATATGATATGGGCATTCTATCCACTCGATCCTGAACTGCAGTCTGGGGCAAAGCCAACTTCATACCTGATACCTTAAAGGGAGGCACTGTGTGGTCAGTGGATACCACCTCCCCCCCCCGCAGCTTTTATTAATTAACTGGGGGGTGTTGGGTTGAAGCTGTTTAACTGGGTAGGAGCAGTGAGACAGCACTGCTGACCCTTCAGGACTACATTGCAAGTTAGCAGCCTGAGTCACAGGGATCCCACCGTTGTGTCCCGCCAGCTGATTGTCCAGTAAGATCGTGTAAGAGCCGAGAAAACAGATTCATGCCCGATTTCTCCCTCTCGTGGTCTTACTGGCACCGAATATCCAGCGAAGTCAGCCTTGCGTCCATTGCCAACTCGCGGCTGAATCATTTATTTAAGTTAAATTTAAACACGTTTAGTATTGATTTAATCAGCTCCGGGACTCTATCGCCTGGGCTCGGTTAACACTGTGGCCTCCCCGGGAGAACATAGAACATAGAACACTACAGCACAAACAGGCCCTTCGGCCCACGAGTTGCGCCGATCACATCAACACCTACCAACCTACAGACCTATCTATAACCCCCAATCCCATTAAACCCCATATACTCATCCAGAAGTCTTTTAAAAGACCCCAGCGAGTTCGCCTCCACCACCACTGACGGCAGCCGATTCCATTCACTCACCACCCTCTGAGTGAAAAACTTACCCCTAACATCACTTCTGAACTTCCCTCCCCGCACCTTAAATCTGTGTCCTCTCGTAGCAACCATTTCAACCCGGGGAAATAGCCTCTGAGAATCCACCCTATCTATTCCTCTCAACATTTTGTAAACTTCTATCAGGTCGCCTCTCAACCTTCGTCTCTCCAGGGAAAAGAGTCCCAGCTCCCTCAACCTAACTTCATAAGGCATGACTTCATAAGGGAGAGTTTCTCTCCAGCAAGGATCATAACGGGGACCAGACATGATGGCTTCACTGATAGAACCAGAGGTCATTGAGGCTCCCCGGGGATCAGGAGTGAGGGGGATGCCCCTTGGCCAGGGCCAGCCTGGTAGTTCCAGCCTGGCACCCTGGCACAGCCCACCAGGCACCCTGGCACAGCTCACCAGGCATAAGGCATTGTCAGAGGGGGTGGGGCCAGAGGGGGTGGGGCCAACTAGGGGTGGGGCCAGACTGGAGGTGTCTGGTTAGTGGGGAAGGGACCCACTGCCACTCTGCTTGAGGGATCAATAGAGAAAGGGAGGGCAGCGATTGGACTGATCATTGGGGGGGGGATCAGGCAGGTGATCCGGGGGATCAGGCTGGTAATTGGGGGGAGGATGGGAAAGATTGGTCTGGATGGGAGGGGCTGTGGGCATAGGTCAGTTAGGGCAGGTGGGGGGTGGTTTGCAATAGACTGCAGGCACCCACAATAGTTGGTGGGGGGAGGGGGGCAGGGTGCTGGGCTTAGGCAGAGAGTCTGGCTGACCGCACGAGGCTGAGCGACAGTCCTCTGCTGCTAAAGACCTGCGCATGCGCAATGGCATCCTCTGCTGCTCTCAGCAGTCAAGCGATTTAAGCTCCGCCTCCTCCCCGTATAGACGAGAAGCCATTTTTGAGGATTTTTTTCCTCAAAGTGCGTACGATCGCCCGAAAAAACAGATCAGATACTCTCCTGTCTTCACGCCCATTCAGGACTTACAATTTTTTTGCTAGATCATTTCATAGCAGAAAGAATAGGCCTTTTGGCTCATTGCGTCTGCACTGGTTATCAAACACCTATCCATTCTTATCCCATTTTCCTGCACTTGGTCCATTGCCCTGTACGTTAGGAATGATGATCACACATCAGTTATTAAGGGGCTGCTACTCCCTACATCAATTTTTTTTGTGTCTTCAGACACAGTCAGCCTCTTTTAAAGAATTGCCTGTGGCAAACTACAGCGAGGGAGGGAGAACCTATTAACATGAGAGGAACACTCTGATGGATATAGAAGAAATTTACTTCCAATTCTCTCCTGCAGTGTCAATGGCATCCATTGAAGCTACGTGAGTTCTCATTCCCAAAACCTTGAAAGCCCCACGTTCTGTTTTAGTGCAGCCTCAGAGCAGTAACAGTAGTTGCCCCGATTCACAGAGTTCCAGTCTGCGCTCCCAGCCTGTGACAGACTGGCACCATGCTATCATCGCCGTTCCACCCTTGCTAACCGGAGGATCTCAGGAGAATTACAGAACCAAATATGTTATCACTGGTTACAAAAAAGAGGCAAGGGAGGAAAATGAAAGACAGAAAATCCTACAGAGTTGTCTTTATGTAAAATTATCGCAGACCGCTCTCTATTCAATGTGTCTACACAAAACTCCCAATTGTGATTTCATAGAATCCTTACAGTGCAGAAGGAGGCCATTTGGCCCATCGAGTCTGTGCCGACCACAATCCCACCCAGGCCTTATTCGCGTAACCCTCATATTTGCCCTGCCACCTTTTCAAAAAAAAAGTCCACAGCTAATCGTAATGGAGGATGTTAAAGGGTGCCCTGGAAGAGGGAATTCGACTCTGGATCTTTCTTTCTGCAGGGATTGAAGGAGTTGACGAGTAAACAGTTGTAGGGAGCAGTCCAGCGCCGGGAATCTCCAATCTCATTCTACCCACCCCCACTGCCAGCAAGAATGGGGAATTTGGAACTCAGCCAAAGACTCCGTTCACTGCAGCGAGACTGAAGAATTCCAGCCGCGGGGGCGGTTGGAGAATTCCGGCCGAAATCTGACAGCATCTGTGGAGTGAGAGACACAGAGTGAGAGACAGAGAATTAACCTTTCGAGTCCCACTCTTCTCTGAAACTCCGGGTTCGGATGAAGAATCACATTGGATTCAAAACATCTGTGCTGTTTCTCTCTGCACAGATACTGCCAGACCTGCTGAGCTTATCCTAGCATTTCCTGTTTTTATTTCAGATCTCCAGCATCCGTACTGATCCCAATGGAATGGGGTCCTTAATCTCTCAAACTGTCCCTCCCAGTTCAACTAGCTTTCGAGTATGCGATGCAGGCATTTGGGACAGATATAACTCGATGTGAAAAGTTGTCTCAGAATCACAACTTTCATTTTCTGTCAACGTTGGAGGACAGGGAGCGGAAATAATGATGGGAAATCTCCAGTGTTGCACCCCATGCCTACAACTTCCTACTGGGTGCAGCAAACTAAAACTCAGCACCTTTTTAATCATTCACGACTTTAGTTTTAACTCATTGCAATCAGGTGTGAGGTTGTGAGCAAGGTGACTTTGTTTTGTGACGTGCTCAGCAAGGTAGGGTCCCTGCAGAGAGCATGGGGAATTCCTTCCGCACCCTTTTCCTGCTCTTCCCGGAATGACCGGAGACCGAATGGTCACGTGATGACGCGGCTACTGAATGGGTCCCCTGTCGGGAGTGCTCTGTGGAGCGCAGGCAGAATGGACACATGTAAGAGCTGCTTGGGGTACTGAATAAACTGCTGTTGTTATAAGTCTTTGGTTCCCAGTCATTGGAGCCTTTCATTTCTCCAGTCACCTCCCTATGCTCAAACAAAATACAATCTCTCAAGTCACTGGTGACAATGGAGACTTGAGATCAAATGTTTGTGTGCAGCGAGTGGTTTGATTTGATTTTGATTTGATTTGATTTATTATTGTCACATGCATTGAGATACAGAGAAAAGTATTGTTTGTTGCGTGCAATACAGACAAAGCATACCATTCATAGAGAAGGAAAGGAGAGGGTGCAGAATGTAGTGTTACAGCCATAGCTAGGGTGTGGAGAAAGATCAGCTTAGTGCGAGGTAGGTCCATTGGTACAGTGAAGAAACTATTCTTTAGTTGGTTGATACATGACCTCAACTTTCCTATCTTTTTCCCGACAGAAGAAGGTGGAAGAGAGGATGTCCAGGGTGCATGAGGTCCTTGATTATGCTGGCTGCTTTTCCCGAGGCAGCAGGAAGTGAGGACAAAGTCGATGGATGGGAGGCTGGTTTGCGTGATGGATTGGGCTACATTCACAACCTTTTGTTGTTCCTTGCAATCTTGTGCAGCGCAGGAGCCCATACCAAGCTGTGATACAACCAGAAAGAATGCTTTCTATGGTGCATCTGTAAACACTGGGGAGAGTCGTAGCTGGCGTGCCAAATTTCCTTCGCCTTCTGTGAAAATAGAGGCGTTGGTGGGCTTTCTTAATTATAGTGTCGGCATGGGGGGGTGGGGACACATGATGTGGAATGCGCTCCCTGAGAGTGAGGAGGAGGCAGGTTCAATTGCGGTATTCCCAAAAGAATTGGATTGTTATCTGAAAATGAAGAATGTGCAGGGTTATGGGGTGGGGGGAGAGCTAGGGGAACGAGATTGCTCTGTGTCCTGTTAGTGTAAGGCCTTGTATCGACGTGAACCTTTCAGTCCTTTTCTGCTGCTTAAATTTAGAACACTAATGTTTATAGTCGTGACTAGTTGTTGAAATCAGATTCCCAGGTCAGTCACGTCTTTGCACAGCTGGGAACTTTATCAAAGCTTCTCACTGTCAGAGAATCACCCGCACTTACACTAAGGGGCAGAGCGGGCCTGTCCATTTGAGTGCTGAAGCAGGGCCGAGAGGGAAGGCATTCCCAAATCATACACAGGAAACTCGGCAAGCATTCCTCAAGGAGGCAGGATTTCCTGTTCTTGGTGCAGAGATCCCAGCAGTGTGAGTTAGAGATATTTATAATAAGAACATAAGAACATAAGAAATAGGAGCAGGAGTAGGCCATCTAGCCCTTCGAGCCTGCCCCGCCATTCAATAAGATCATGGCTGATCTGTCGTGGCTCAGTTCCACTTTCCCGCCCTCTCCCCATAACCCTTAATCCCCTTGCCTATCAAAAACCCATCAACCCGCGTCTTAAAAATATTTAGCGAGGCAGCCTCCACCACTTCAACGGGCAGAGAATTCCAGAGATTCACCACCCTTTGAGTGAAGAAGTTCCTCCTCAACTCCGTTTTAAACCGCACCCCCCTTTATCTTGAGGCTGTGCCCCCTAGTCCTACTGTCCTTTCTGAGCAGGAAGAGTCTCTCCACCTCTATCCTATCCATCCCATTCATCATCTTATACGTCTCAATGAGATCTCCCCTCATTCTTCTAAACTCTAACGAGTACAAGCCTAGTTTATTCAGCCTCTCCTCATAGCTCAACCCCCTCAACTCCGGTATCAGCCTAGTAAACCTCCTCTGCACTCCCTCCAAGGCCAAAATATCCTTGCGTAAGTACGGCGACCAAAACTGCACACAGTACTCCAGCTGCGGCCTCACCAATGCCCTATACAGCTGCAGCAAGACCTCCCTACTTTTATATTCAATCCCCCTCGCTATGAAGGCCAGCATCCCATTCGCCTTCCTGACCACCTGCTGCACCTGCAGGCTGATTCTGTTGGGTGAGGAATTGGTCATTTTGATAATGCCTTCCACACAGTTGACTTCCCAAACTAAGGGGGCAAGTGAGACAATACCACCAGTCATTAACTTGACCGATCCAAAGCTGGGGTTCAATTTGGAATGAGATTCTTAAAGGAGCTGAGATAATGGAGACGTTTAAGGAGGGAATTTCAGAGGGTGGGATTCTCCAGTTCCCCGCTCCCCTCCCCACCCACCCTACGTCGCCGTTTGTGGCAGTCATGGGGGAGGGGGCTTTCCAGGAGGTGGTTCTTTGCAATGTGATTAGACAGCTGCACAGGGCAGTGTGGGCAATGATCATCTGTCCGGGGGGTGGGGGGGCGAGGGGTGATGGGGTCGGGGGGGGGGAGTGGGGAGCGTGGGCAGGATTAGACATGGAGAAGAGGGGGGAAGAGGTGGGTGTGAGAGCCTGAAGGGGGGTAATGGAAGGGTGGGGGGGGCTGTGGGGGAGGTTCAGGGTGGTGGGGTAAGTGAGACTGGGATAGAAAGATACAATTACACAATGGGAGCAGGAGAAGGCCATTTGGCCTTTCCGGTTTGCTCCATCATTCATTATGAATCATGGATGATCATCAAATTTAGTGGCTTCATCTCACCTTCGCCCCCACCACCCCATATCCTGCGACCCCTTCTAGCCCTAAGAATTACATCTAAATCCTTCTTAGAATCATAAAAAACTACAGCACAAACAGGCCCTTCGGCCCACAAGTTGCGCCGATCATATCTCTACCTACTAGGCTTATCTATAACCCTCAATCCCATTAAGTCCCATGTACTCATCCAGAAGTCTCTTAAAAGACCCCATCGAATTTGCCTCCACCACCACCGACGGCAGCCGATTCCACTCACCCACCACCCTCTGAGTGAAAATAAATTCTTAGTGAAGAAAATTCTTAAATACATTCAATATTTTGGCATCAACTGCTTCCTGTGGTAATGAATTCCACAGACTCATCACTCTTTGGGTGAAGAAATGTCTCCTCATCTCCGTCCTAAATGGTCGATCCAGCATCCTCAGACTGTGACCCCTGGTTCTGGACTGCCCCAACATCGGGAATCTCCTTCCTGAATCTACCCCATCTAGTCCTCAGCTTCAGGCTGCACTAGCATCAGGAGCAGGAATATAAATCTCAGATAAACCACATCAGAACTCATTAATCTGTAAGTGTAGTCTGTTCATAAAAATTGTCATATTATTAATAATCAAAATGCACCATGAAACCTCACATAAAATCAAAACTCCCTCATCTTACGTTCTCTATCAGTTACCCTGGGTGCTCCCCTGATATCAGCAGCGGGGGGCGGTGTGGGGGGGGTGCGGGGGGCGGTGGGTAGAGGCAGCCTTGTTGTCCTTGGTGCCTGAAGGGTCCCACCTTCCAAGGCTGCCCTGCTGAGGGGCAGTTGCCCCCTCTGTGGTCACTGAGGGTGAGAATGGGGGTCACAGAGGGCAGGGCTGCAGGGGTCACAGAGGGTGGGGCTGCAGGGGTCACAGAGGGCAGGGCTCAGGGGTCACAGAGGGCAGGGCTCAGGGGTCACAGAGGGCAGGGCTCAGGGGTCACAGAGGGTGAGGCTGCGTGGGTTACAGAGAGAGGGGCTGCAGGGGTCACAGAGGGTGAGGCTGCAGGGGTTACAGAGAGAGGGGCTGCAGGAGCCACAGAGGGAGACGCTGCAGAGGTCACAGAGGGCGGGGCTGCAGGGGTCACAGAGGGCAGGGCTGCAGGGGTCACAGAGGGCAGGGCTCAGGGGTCACAGAGGGTGAGGCCGCAGGGGTTACAGAGAGAGGGGCTGCAGGGGCCACAGAGGGAGAGGCTGCAGAGGTCACAGAGGGCGGGGCTGCAGGGGTCACAGAGGGCGGGGCTGCAGGGGTCACAGAGGGCAGGGCTGCAGGGGTCTCAGAGGGTGGGGCTGCAGGGGTCACAGAGGGCAGGGCTCAGGGGTCACAGAGGGTGTAGCTCGGGGTCACAGAGGGCGCGGCTCAGGTGTCAGAGGACGTGGCTCAGGGGTCACAGAGTGCAGAGCTCAGGGGTCACAGAGGGCGGGGCTCAGGGGGTCACAGAAGGCGGGGCTGCAGAGGTCACAGAGGGCGGGGCTGCAGGGGTCACAGAGGGTGTGGCTCAGGGTCGCAGGCAAGGGGGATTCTGAATAATCAGACCCTATTGGAGAATCCTGAGTGGAGGTCCTTGAGGTGTCTGAGGCCCTGCCTGACTCCTTCAGGAGAAGGGGCACCTAGAAGAGGTTGGGAGCCCCCGCTCAAACAACCACTGGAAAAGACATGGTCTCAGTGATGGAGTGCAGGTCCACACACATCGCTGGCAGAAACTGGGTATTCTGCTGCTGATCCAGGTTCCCCACAGAATCCTTCACCCTTCCCTTAGAGACCTCCATGTGTGCAGGCCAGCCCCACTTCATTGGTCAGCAGGCAAATGGACCCCTCCCCTTACTCTGGTGATGGTCTCCAATACTTGTGCCTAATATTCCCCCCCCCACCCCCGGCCTCGTGATGTTCCCCACAGTTGCCTCTTCCTCGGAAGTTCTCTGAGTGTCGATGAGCTTGGCTGACAATGCCTCCTCCGGCTATGGTGTTGCGTCCATGCGATAACCATCAGAGTGTGAGAACCCGGCCTGAACTGCTACCCAGCAAGGTGTGTATGTGTCTGCGCTGGTGGGGGGGCATGATTGAAACCTCTTTGGGTGCTCTTTCTTCCTGCTCCTCATTGTCTTTCTCTGTGGGCTGGATGCACTGCTGAGCAGAGTGCCCCCTGTGACCCCTGCAGCCACCCTCTGTGACCCCTGCAGCCCTGCCCTCTGTGACCCCTGCAGCCCTGCCCCCTGTGACCCCTGCAGCCCCCCTCTGTGACCCCTGCAGCCCTGCCCTCTGTGACCCCTGCAGCCCTGCCCTCTGTGACCCCTGCAGCCCCCCTCTGTGACCCCTGCAGTCCTGCTCTCTGTGACCCCTGCAGCCTCGCCCTCTGTGACCCCTGCAGCCTCCCTCTGTGACTCCTGCAGCCCTGCCCTCTGTGACCCCTGAGCTCCACCCTCTGTGACCCCTGAGCCCCACCCTCTGTGTCCCCTGAGCCCCACCCTCTGTGACCCCTGAGCCCCACCCTCTGTGACCCCTGAGCCCCGCCCTCTGTGACCCCTGAGCCCCACCCTCTGTGACCCCTGAGCCCCACCCTCTGTGACCCCTGAGCCCCACCCTCTGTGACCCCTGAGCCCCGCCCTCTGTGACCCCTGAACCCCGCTCTCTGTGACCCCTGAGCCCCACCCTCTGTGACCCCTGAGCCCCACACTCTGTGACCCCTGAGCCCCACACTCTGTGACCCCTGAGCCCCGCACTCTGTGACCCCTGAGCCCCGCCCTCTGTGACCCCTGAGCCCCGCCCTCTGTGACCCCTGAGCCCCACCCTCTGTGACCCCTGAACCCCGCTCTCTGTGACCTCTGAGCCCCACCCTCTGTGACCCCTGCAGTCCCGCCCTCTATGACTCTGCCACTCTGCCTGAGATCAGTGGGAGGGGAGGGGGTGGTGGAAGGGGGGTCCGCTTCCCCTCTACCTGAGATCAGTGAATGGGAAGGGGGGTCCGCACCTACTCTGCCTGAGACCAGTGATGGGGGAAAGTGGGGAGGGGGGGCTTGCTGCCACTCTGTCTGAGATCAGAGGGTGGGGGGGGTCCCACAATCGATCTGGATGGTGGTGAGGGGGGGCTTGGAGGGATAAGGGGGTCAGTAATGTTGTGGGGATGGGGCAATGCCTGTGGGGGCCGGGGGAGGCATGATCGGGCCCAGGAGGGAAGTGGCAGGGAAGGAGCATTCGATCATTGTTTTCTCTGTGCGTGCGCAGTTGGAGGCGCCGATCGGAGCTGCAGGATTTCGGGTGCGTTAAGCCCCACCCACAGGCTTCTGCAGCACGATTCAGAATCACCGCTATTTTTTCAGGCAGAATGCGTATGGGGGGGCGGCTAGGAATGGGTCTAAAAGTCGAATCTGAAACAATGATAACATAGGGCCCAAAGAGAGTGACTGCATCAGCTACTTTCAATATGGAGGCACCCCCAAGACTTGGAAAACTTGTTCTTAAATTATTTCACTCTTTTTCCATCCTGAGAGGATCTCCTCCAGATGTTTTATATTGGCTGAAATCACTGCCAACAAAAGCAACTTTCTCACCACAATGAGAAAGCAAGAGTCCACTCAGCCCCTCTTCCCCTCTCTATCAGAGCAGCCAGAGCAACAACAACCTACATTTATACGGCACCTTTAAACATCCTAAAGAGCTTCACCAAAACTGAAAAATAACTCACACTGGGCCCGAGAAGGAGGTCTGAGGAATAGAGACTCAAAGCATACTGAAGCAGGAGGCTCCAGAAGGAGAACATAAGAACATAAGAACATAAGAAATAGGAGCAGGAGTAGGCCATCTAGCCCTTCGAGCCTGCCCCGCCATTCAATAAGATCATGGCTGATCTGTTGTGGCTCAGTTCCACTTTCCCGCCCTCTCCCCATAACCCTTAATCCCCTCTCTTATCAAGAACCCATCAACCCGCTTCTTAAAAATATTTAGCGAGGCAGCCTCCACCACTTCAATGGGCAGAGAATTCCAGAGATTCACCACCCTTTGTGTGAAGAAGTTCCTCCTCAACTCCGTTCTAAACCGCCTCCCCTTTATCTTGAGGCTGTGCCCCCTAGTCCTACTGTCTTTTTTGAGCGGGAAGAGTCTCTCCACCTCTATCCTATCCATCCCATTCATCATCTTATACGTCTCAATGAGATCTCCCCTCATTCTTCTAAACTCTAACGAGTATAAGCCTAGTTTATTCAGCCTCTCCTCATAGCTCAATCCCCTCAACTCCGGTATCAGCCTAGTAAACCTCCTCTGCACTCCCTCCAGGGCCAAAATATCCTTGCGCAGGTGCGGCGCCCAAAACTGAGGTTTAGGCCCACTGAGTCTGCACCAACTATGGCCAATCCACCTACCCTGCACAACTTGGGACACAGGGGCAATTTAGCATGTCCAATCCACCTAATCTACACATCTTGGACTGTGGGAGGAAACTGGAGCGCACGGAGGAAACCCACGCAGTCACGGGGAGAACGTGCAAACTCCACACAGACAGTGACCCAAGCCGGGAATTGAACCCGGGTCCTGGTGCTGTGAGGCAACAGTGCCACCATGCTGCCGACACTTTGATCAATTTTCTGCCCTGATATCTCCTTCATGTGATGTGATGACATTCCTGTGAAGCACCTTGGACGTTTTAGCAAAGGTTCTATAAAAATACAATTTGCTGTTGTTGAGGTGGATTTCACTGCGACACTGCTGCCTCACAGCGCCAGGGACCCGGGTTCGATTCCCGGCTTGGGTCACTGTCTGTGCAGAGTCTGCTTGCTCTTCCCGTATCTGCGTCAGTTTCCTCCGGGTGTTCCGGTTTCCTCCCACAGTCTGAAACACGTGCTAGTTAGCTGCATTGACCCGAACAGGCACCGGAGTATGCCCACTAGGGGATTTTTACAGTAACTTCATTGCAGTGTTAATGTAAGCCTTAGTTGTGATAATTAATAAACATTAACAAACTAAAAAACTTCATATGGTGCTGAAATATTTCGTTTGGGCTGTTTACATTATGGAAAGAATTCTTAAATTGAGATGCATGTTATTACATTATAAATCCAATCTCATTCTCCATTACATTAAATACACTGTCAATAACCTTGCCCCATAAAGCTCATACAACCCATGGAAGATGGCCATTCAGCCCATCGAGTCTGCACTGACAACAATCCCAGCCAGGCTCTATTCCCATAATTCCATATATTTACTCCAATACTCCCTCTAACCTATGCATCCCAGGACACTAAGGGGCAATTTAATATGGCCAATCCACCTAACCTGCACATCTTTGGAGTGTGAGATGAAACCGGAGCACCTGGAGGAAACCCAGGCAGACACTGGGAGAACATACGGACACCACACAGATTGTCACCCAAGGCCAGGGATTGAACTGGGGTTCCTGGAGCTGTGAGGCAGCAGCACTAGCCACTGTCCTGCCGTGTCACGTAACAGGCCTGATTAGGTTGGGGCAGAGTGGCGGAAATAATTTGGAGCGTGACACGATATTCCTTTGAAAGGTGGAGTGGAACTGGAGATGGATTGACTCGAAGCGAGACCTTCATTTGGAACCTTGAAGCTGGTTTGAAAAGTGGTTTGTAGTTTGTGGCAAACATAAAATCTTGGCGCTGAATACAATCTGAAGAGTAATGATAGAGGAGGGACGAAATGAGGCTGCGACAATGGAAGGAGCAGCAAGCATTGTGATAAAGTGACACTGGATATCGCTGAAGCACAGGCCAAGCGAGATGTGAAATCTCTCGGAGGTGACAGTTTAATTGGATGCTGGGATCCAGGTTTACCAATCACCATGGCTGTAATGTTAATCAGAAAATTCAGGTCAAAGTTCATTCAGTGGCTGACAATTTGATCACCGCTGTTTTCCTCATTATAAAGAATGGCACCTTTAACTCCTGTATTTAAACTAAAATTTAATTGCAGCAACTGTGTGGAGAAGTAACTCCCCGAACGATTGAGTGAGTGAAAGCTTCGTCCCATGTGCGGTGCTGTCAGGATGTCGGCGTTGGACTGGGGTAAACGCAGTAAGAAGTCTCGCAACACCAGGTTAAAGTCCAACAGGTTTATTTGGTAGCAAAAGCCACCAGCTTTCGGAGCGCTCGCTACTCCTTCATCATGTGAGTGGGATTTCAGTTCACAAACAGAGCATATAAAGACACAAACTCAATTTACAAAATAATGATGGGAATCCGAGCCTTTACAGGTAATCAAGTCTTAAAGGTACAGACAATGTGAGTGGAGAGAGGGTTCAGCACAGGTTAAAGAGATGTGCACTGTCTCCAGACAGGACAGTTAGTGAGATTTTGCAAGCCCAGGCACATCGTGGGGGTTACAGATAGTGCGACATGAACCAAGATCCCATGTGTGTTGTCAGCCCAGGCTAGACGCAGGAGTGTTTCCTGGGCTGGGATTTTCCAGCCTTCTCCCATCGGTGGGATTTTCCAGCCCTGCTGAATTCGATGGATTTTTCTGCATGATTTAGAGCGTCCGCCACGGCGAGACTCAAAGCGCAAGGGGCCGGAAAATCCAGGCCGTGGTCTCATCAGGCGAGGCTGAATTTAGCCAACACATTCTGGGCCCCGCGATTACCTTCCATGTCAGGGAGGGGTCAGAAATTCTGCTCGTTAATCAGCAACCAGCCTTGTAGTGTGCGTCTAGATGGGTGCTGGGATCAGGAGCCCCGGGCGAGCACGGGAAAAGAGCATCCTGGAGGGGCTGGACAACGGTCGGTGTTTGCTGCCGGAGTTCCGACTCGGAATGTGGCATGTCACTGGCGGAGTCAAACTCCCTGACTGGAAACGAGAATAAAAGCAGCAAGCCTTTCTCCCTGTGCCACCATGGGCAATAAAATCGACAGGAAAACAACCAGGTTTCAAACGGTGCCACAGAGGGGAAGGCCAGGGGGTGGATTTGTACGCTGCCCTGCTCTGATACAATGCTGAGAAGCTTGGAGGATAGCCCACTTGTCTACACAGGAAAAAGGAGAACAAAGTGAATTCATTTCGAAGCCTCGCACGCAGATTGTAGCCCTTGTTGCTGACAAAGCAGCAGGGTTCAGTGAGACTGAGGTAGGCCGGAGTTTGGTAGCGAGCATGAAACTCCACTGATGGTGTTCTTCGCCCAGTTAGTGAACAGCGGGGTTATCATTACAGTGCAGGGGGAGGCTATTTGGCCCATCGAGACTGCACCAACTCTCTAACAGAGGAACTCACTTAGGCTCTTTTTTGTAATCCTACACATTTATCCTCATAACCTGCACATCTTTGGACACGAAGGGGCAATTTAGCATGGCCAATCCACCTAACCTGCACATCTTCGGACACTAAGAGGCAATTTAGCATGGCCAATCCACCTAACCTACACATCTTTGGACACTAAAAGGCAATTTAGCATGGCCAACCCACCTAACCTGCGCATCTTCGGACACTAAGAGGCAATTTAGCATGGCCAATCCACCTAACCTGCACATCTTTGGACACTAAAAGGCAATTTAGCATGGCCAACCCACCTAACCTGCGCATCTTTGGACACTAAGAGGCAATTTAGCATGGCCAATCCACCTAACCTGCACATCTTTGGACACTAAGGGGCAATTTAGCATGGCCAATCCACCTAACCTGCACATCTTTGGACACTAAAAGGCAATTTAGCATGGCCAACCCACCTAACCTGCGCATCTTTGGACACTAAGAGGCAATTTAGCATGGCCAATCCACCTAACCTGCACATCTTTGGACACTAAGGGGCAATTTAGCATGGCCAACCCACCTAACCTGCACATCTTTGGGCACTAAGAGGCAATTTAGCATGGCCAATCCACCTAACCTGCGCATCTTTGGACACTAAGGGGCAACTTAGCATGGCCAATCCCCCTAACCTGCACATCTTCGGACACTAAGAGGCAATTTAGCATGGCCAATCCACCTAACCTGCACATCTTTGGACACTAAGAGGCAATTTAGCATGGCCAATCCACCTAACCTGTACATCTTCGGACACTAAGAGGCAATTTAGCATGGCCAATCCACCTAACCTGTACATCTTTGGACACTAAGGGGCAATTTAGCATGGCCAATCCCCCTAACCTACACATCTTTGGACACTAAGGGGCAACTTAGCATGGCCAATCCCCCTAACCTGTACATCTTCGGACACTAAGAGGCAATTTAGCATGGCCAATCCACCTAACCTGCACATCTTCGGACACTAAGTGGTTATTTAGCATCAAAACTAGAAGCTGGAGTAGGCGATTCAGCCCTTCCAGTCTGCTCTGCCTTTCATTTTGATCATGGCCAGTCACCAAATTCAATATCCTGATTCCCTCCTTCCCCCTCCCCACCCCCACCCCATATCCCTTGATCCTTTTAGCCTCAAGAGCTGTATCTAATTTCTTCTTGAAATTACACAACGTGAGGCAGCAGTGCTGACCGTGCCACCCCAAAAATGAATGGCGGAGCGGACTCAAAGGGCTGAATGGCCTCCTCCTGTTTCTAGTTTGTTCGGTGTATTCATCACTTCTCTTCAGTCTGGGGAGATTTTCTGGTAACACAAACGTGCTGACCAGAACTCCCAGTTTAAATAAGCAGGGGGCTTATGAATGCACTCGAATTAGACACAAGTGATCTTATTATTACTCCCACACCATTATCTGACTTCACCGCCTGGTTCCAGCTACTTCCTGTCTCCACCCTGCCTCTGTAAGGCAGCCATTCTAATAAAGGCTTCCTCAGCTGTTTGTTAAAAAAAAAGCTATATCAAGCTTTTGGAGACATTTGTCCGGCTTGTGTGTCCTTCTGATTTACAGGTACTCTGTATAGGTTCATAAAGGATTCTGAATCTTCTGGCATGGCGACTGTTTCTGGATGAACTTCCTTCCGGGGGATTCCACTCTGTGAGGAGGGGGGAGAGGGTCTCAGAAGCAGCAGCTGCTCCATTCTCAGTGAGGCCTGTGAGGTTGGCCTCTTGGAGTATGAGCTCCCTGGTTGAAGCAATGATTGCCTGTCCAATCAGGGAACCCTCGCCTGTAGATATATTGAGGAGTGTCAGATCCGCTGACACTCCGGATTCTGACTCTTGTACCTGAAGCAGTCTGGGAGTGGAACTGAGTTTGTAAATAAAGAGAATCTGGTGAAGGGGCTCCGGCCTCTGAGAAGTTATGTCAACATGGGCCAACTGCTGGAGACATTGAGATATTGAGGGTTAAAGAGAGGTGGTGGGGTGGCGATGTTAGTTCAGGAGCACATCACAGTGGTGCAGAGGGAGGATAATATAGAGGAGTTAGGGATTGAGTCACTGTGGGTGGAGTTGAGGAATAGGAAGGGAGCGATTACTATACTAGGGGTGTACTATGGGCCACCCAACAGCCCACGGGAAGTGGAAGAAGGCACACGTAAAGACATTTTGGATAGGTGCAGAAAGAATAGGGTTGTTGTAGTGGGAGATTTTAATCTTCCTGGAGTGGATTGGAAGGTGCCTCGAGCTAGGGGTTTGGTTGGGGAGGAATTTGTAAAATGTGTGCTGGAAGGGTCCTCGGAGCAGTATGTAACTAGCCCGACTAGGGTGGAGGCTATACTGGATTTAGTTCTGGGCAATGAGCCGGGTCAAGTAGTTGAGGTTGCAGTGGGTGAACATGTGGCTAACAGATTTGGGCCAGTGTCTGTGGGAGTTTGCGCATTCTCCCTGTGGTTGTGTGGGTTTCCTCCGGGTGCTCTTGTTTCCTCCCACACCCCAAAGATGTGCTCTTAGGCTGATTGGTGTAACAAATTGTCCCTAAATTATTCTCCCCTTAATCTGGTTTCCAATGGGGGTACCATAAGCATAGACACGGGTCAAGGGTGGAGGAGGGAAAGCACATTGTTAAAATGGCGGCGCGGGCTGGTTGGGCCGAAGGGCCTGTTTCCTGTGCTGTGTTGTTCTTTGTTCTTTGTAAGCTGACAAATGGGCAGGGGGTCTAACACGTGACAACGGGCAGATTTGCTGGAGGCACTCTTTGAAGAGAACTGCACAGAATCATAGAATACCACAGTGCAGAAGAGGCCCTTCGGCCCATCAAGTCTGCACCGATGCATGAAAGGCCCTGACCTGTCCAACTAATACAACTTGCCAGCACTTGGCCCATGGCCCTGAATGTTACGATGTGCCAAGTGCTCATCCAGGTACTTTTTAAAGGATGTGAGGCATCCCCCCCCTCCACCACCCTCCCAGGCAGCGCATTCCAGACCCTCACCACCCTCTAGGGGAAAATGTTTCTCCTCAAATCCCCCCTAAACCTCTCACCCATCACTTTTAATTTGCGTCCCCTCGTAACTGACCCTTCAACTAAGAGAAACAGCTGCTCCTTACCCACTCTGTCCATGCCCCTCATAATCTTGAACACCTCGATCAGGTCACCCCTCAGTCTTCTCTGCTCCAGAGAAGACAGTCGAACGCCGGCATCTCCACATCCAGAGAAAACAACCCAAGCCTATCCAACCTCTCGTCATAATTTAAATGTTCCATCCCAGGCAACGTCCTGGTGAATCTCCTCTGCACCCCCTCCAATGTGTTCACGTCCTTCTTTCAGCCGAACAATCCAACATCAAGAATCATGTCCAGCCCCTATGCCTGTCCTTGCTTCCTCAGATTAGCAGCACCCTCTTGAAGAACAAACCTGATACTCATGCCAACTGGTATTGCAGGGCAGCCTCTACCTGCTAAAGGTTCAAACAGTGTTGTACTGGCTTGTGGAGAGACCTGGATACTGTTGGTTATTGGGGGAGTGAGGCCCAAGTGCTGTACCTACTCGAATACTTCCCAGGCTCCTGCCCCAGTGGCCACACCAATGGAGGTGGAATGGTAGCCGTGTCTTGTTCAAGGTCTCACGTGATGTTTGTGGTTATTATCCCCCCAGGGGACCAGGTTTGCATTAAAGAAGTAAAGTTTATTTATGAGTCACAGGTATGCTTACATTAAAACTGCAATGAAATTACTACGAATGTCCCTTGGTTGCCACACTCCTGTTGAGGTTCATTGAGAGAGAATTTAGGATAGCCATTGCACCCTAACCAGCACATCCTTGGAGTTGGGAGGAAACCGGAGCCCACGGAGGAAACCCACGCAGGCACGGGGAGAATGTGCAAACTCTACACAGACAGTGACCCTACCCAGCAATTGAACCTGGGTCCCTGGCACTGTGAGGTAGTAGTGCTAACCATTGTACCACCATGCCAGCCCATGCAAGAATGCCAGAATCCAACCAGACATTCTCTCTTCTACCTTCTTCTGTCGGAAACAATTTACAAAACTCTGAGATCTTGTACCAAACGTCTCAAGAACAGCTTCTTCCCTGCTGCCATCAGACACCTGAATGGACTTACTTTATATGAAGCTGATCTTTGTCTCCGCCCTATCTGTAACTGGAACACTATATTCTGCACCCTCTCCTTTCCCCTCTTCCCTACGTACTCTATGATTGGAATGCTTTGTCTGTATAGCGCACAAGAAACAATACTTTTCACTATATCTCAATACAAGTGACAGTGATAAATCAAATTAAACAGTGACATATCTGCTGGGCCCAGTCTCTGCTGTTTTCTTGGCATCGGGACCTGCTTTGATGAAGGAAGTCACAAGGTTCCAGATGTATCAGCATCGAGGGATGAAATCATGTTCTATTCCATGAGTCAGATCTCCCATTGCAGTCACTCAGCTCTCTTACAGACCACAGTACTGAAGACAAGAGGACACTCCTGATCAGTGGCACAGTGGTTAGCACTGCTGCCTCACAGCGCCAGGGACCCGGGTTCAATTCCTGGCTTGGGTCACTGTCTGTGCGGAGTTTGTTCATTCTTCCTGTGTCTGCGTAGATTTCTTCCGGGTGCTCTGGTTTCCTCCCACAGTCCAAAAATGTATAGGTTGGGTGGATTAACCATGCTAAATTGCCCTTTAGTGTCCAAAGATATGCAGGTTAGGTGGATTGACATGCTAAGTTGCCCTTTAGTGTCTGAAGATGTGCAGGTTGGGAGGATTGGCCATGCTAAATTGCCCCTTAGTGTCCAAATATGTGCAGGTTAGGTGGATTGGCCATGCTAACTTGCCCCTTAGTGTCCAAAGATGTGCAGGTTAGGTGGATTGGCAATATTAAATTGCCCCTTAGTGTCCAAAGATGTGCAGGCTAGGTGGATTGGCCATGCGAAATTGCCCCTTAGTGTCCAAAGATGTGCAGGTTAGGTGGATTGGCCATGCTAAATTGCCCCTTAGTGTCCAAAGATGTGCTGGTTAGGTGGATTGGCCATTCTAAATTGCCCCTTAGTGCCCAAAGATGTGTAGATTAAGTGGAGGCTATGACAAGTAGGGGAATTTCACAGTGACTTAATTGAAGTATTAATGTAAGCCTTACTTGCGACTAATAAATAAACTTTAGCAATTATAAATGTGTGGGGTGACAGGAATAGGGCTGGGGAGAGGGCCTGGGTAAATTATTCTGTCAGATGTTTAGTGCAGACTCAAAAGGCCAAATGACCTCCTCTGCACCGTAGGAATTTTATAGTCTTATCAGATCCTGGCCCATACACTCAATTGAGTGCTGGCAGTTATAGCGGGACAGCCTATGGCCACCATTGCGAATTTCCTCATCAGATATGTCAGGGACTCCTGAGACTGGGCTATCTGTGAGGGCAATCATAGAGGTTTAGGTGTATGCTGATCCCACAGATGCTGGTCTGGAGTCCACCATTCTCTCCAACATGTTCTGGAACCTACCCGACAGCCAGCCCACCTCCCCCAAGTCAACATCAGGTCACGGGCGTTTTTTCAGCAGCGGATAGTGTATCTCCCTGGCTGCGACATCGAACCAAGTCCAAAAAAACTCCATGGGGGTCAATCCCGGGTCAGTCGGGCAAATTGACATCCTCCAGCGGCAAGGAACCTTCCCACCAGGGAGAGGGAAGTCCAAACAATCGGCAATTAAACTAGCAAGCTGCAAACGAAAAATCCTCGGCCAGTGCAAGAGAGAATGGTTTGTCCCAGGCCCTCTGTACGCATGCCAAATGTAACAAACAAATCAGCCTGGAAAACAGTCAAAAGCTGATGTGTTCAAAGGCAGACTGGAACTATAATTAAACTGAATTGAATGGAGATCAGTTTCCTCCTGTCCTCCAAGCCAGTTACTGTGATCGAGCTCTGCAGGAATACAATGAGAGGCTGGTGGGGCCCAAATTGATTAACATGGTTCTGCAGCAGATTGTCTTTCTGTTCCACATCCTCTGACTGTTCCCTCTGACAGTATCAAGTTATGATGTGGAGATGCCGGCGTTGGACTGGGGTAAACACAGTAAGAAGTCTGACAACACCAGGTTTTTGGTTGGACTTACATCTGGTGTTGTCAGACTTCTTACAGTATCAAGTTAACCTGAGCAGGTTAACATCACCCACACTGCAAGGGTCAGGAGCAAAGCTTGCCAAAGCACACAGCAGTTTGTCAATAAATGAAAAGAGTGACACTGTAATAAATCCTCTGAGGCAGAATCCCTTCAGCAAAATCCCTTTATTTGTAAGTCTGACATCAGCATACAGAGAGCGTTCAGTTTGCAGTCTACACTAGGAGCGCCAGAGGAACTGACACGCCTGGTTAGGTACAAAGCAAGAGGCTCCCTGATTGGCCCATCAAATTGGCCCTTAATCAAGGAGTTCATATTGTAACAGAAGTACCTCAATTGCCTGATTAAAGCCGTTACAGCGACAAAGTTTTATTTAGATGTTTGCTTGGATTAGATCCCTCTGGAAATCCAACATACCCGGACACCAGAGCTCGATTAATTCAGCCACTCTTTTACTTGTTCCAATCTATTTCTGTTGCATTTCTTTTAGAGGATAATACCTAATGATGTCCAAATGATTGGTCCTTTCTATCCCTAGGATCCGAGGCCACAGCCTCAGAGAGAAGGGACGGCTCTTTAGGATCGAGATGAGGAGGAATTTCTTCAATCAGAGGGTGGTGAATCTGTGGAATTCATTGCCACAGAGGAGGCCAGGTCACTGAGTGTATTTAAGACAGAGATAGATAGGCTCTTGTTTGTTAAGGGGATCATAGGTTACAGGGAAAAGGTGGTAGAATGGAATTGAGAAACTTATCACACATGATTGAATGGTGGGGCAGACTCAATGGGCCAAGCAGCCTAATTCTGCCCCTATATCTTATAGAAACATAGAAAATATAAAGAATATATCAATACAAATATAAATACAAATATAAAGAACAGGGCAGCACAGTGATTAGCACTGCTGCCTCACAGGGCAAGGGATCTGGGTTCGATTCCCAGCTTGGGTCACTGTCCACGTGGAGTTTGCACGTTCTCTCCGTATCTGCGCGGGTACTCCGGTTTCCTCCGACAGTCCAAAGATGTGCGGGTTAGATTGATTAGCCATGCTAAATTGCCTTTTAGTGTCAGGGGATTAGCAGAATAAATAAATGGAGTTACGGGCATGGGGCCTGGGTGGGATTGTTGCCAATGCAGGTTTCATGGATGGGAGGTTGGTTTGTGTGATGGATCGGGCTATGCTTTTTGCTGTCTCAAAAGCTGGAAGACAAAAACCCTTGGCCCCTCCATTCGAACATATTGTAATGAGTAGCTAGTGGCAGCTATAAAGTGGTCAGGCATCTAGGAGGATTTCACCCAAACAACTCCTGGGTCCAAATAAATGTCCTTGGATTATTCAACTAGGAACCATTTTCAAATAGGTTCACGTAGACTTTAAACAAGTGGATTCCGATGAGGAACCTCCGGCCATCAGACCACTGGGGTCCTTTCCATTGTTGAGTCAAATTTCATTCCATCTTGCTGAGAAAAAGAGATGTGCTGTCAAAGGTTTTTGCTTTGAACCTAGCAGGACAGATGCAAGAATATCAAATTTCAAAGGGAGCAATAAATTACATTGCATGAGTAAAGTAAGCTGATTGGTTGGAAAATTGATTCTGATTGGTTGGGGCAATTCCATGGCAACAGATAACTATGGTGCCCCCTCCTCTTTCGTTTAATTCAAAAAATGCCTGGACATTTTCCTTTTGGCTGCAGAAGGCAAATATATGTAGACTATATATGTAGATTCTAGCGAGCGTAAATTAATTACATTGCAAACCTGACTAATCATCCTGAATTGGTTGTTGGTATAACTCTTAATCTCAGCATCTATGACAGTGCAGCACTCCCTCAGTACTGCACAGGAGCATCATAGAACATAGAACATTACAGCGCAGAACAGGCCCTTCGGCCCACGATGTTGCGCCGACCAGTTACAAAACAATGACCCACTAACCTAAACCAATCCCTTCTCGTCCATAAACCTATCCACGGATCTCTTAAACGCCCCCAAACTAGGTGCATTTACAACTGCAGCAGGCAGGGCATTCCAATCGCTCACCACCCTCTGGGTAAAGAACCTACCCCTGACATCTGTCCTATAACTACCACCCCTTAATTTAAAGCCATGCCCCCTCGTGCTAGATTTCTCCATCAGAGGAAAAAGGCTATTACTATCCACCCTATCTAAACCTCTAATCATCTTATATGTTTCAATAAGATCCCCTCTTAGCCGCCTTCTTTCCAGCGAAAACAACCCCAAATCCCTCAGTCTCTCCTCATAGGATCTCCCCTCCATACCAGGCAACATCCTAGTAAACCTCCTCTGCACCCTCTCCAAAGCCTCCACATCCTTCCTGTAATGTGGGGACCAGAACTGCACACAGTACTCCAAGTGCGGCCGCACCAGAGTTGTGTACAGTTGCAACATGACGCTGCGACTCCTAAATTCAATCCCCCTACCAATAAACGCCAAGACACCGTATGCCTTCTTAACAACCTTATCTACTTGACTCCCAACTTTCAGGGATCTATGTACACATATATATATATATATATATACATATACAGGAGAGAGCTTTACCGCTCAAGTCTCGGGCGTGGGAAACCGTACCTTCTGACTCTGAGATAGGCATGTTACCAACTGAGCTGCTTTATATTGGATTGTATCAAACCGGACTCCAGTGTGCATCAGGAAAGGAAGGGAGAACACCTGTAAGGTGTAAGATTCACCTTCAATAGCTCCTTTTTAAAAATAAAGCAAATCCAAAAATGATAAGTGTTGACTATTTTTGTATGAACAATATGCCCTTTCTGCTGCTCTATGAATATCTTGAGTTTACATTGGACATTCCTTAGCCTTAGCGTTGCTGTATCCATGCCATTTGGAATTCTCTGCCTCGATCAGTTCAAAAACCTCCTTTACAGCCCTTTATTCAGCCACAGTTTTAAGCCAATTTCCCTCAGATTTGCTCTGTTACTTGGTACAGGGATAAGAGTTCTTACCAATCCCATGTCGGTACAAATAGGATTTTCTGTTTTGTGCTCGCTATCCTTTTTGCTTTTAATTATCATCAGAAAAGGGGTGGGGGCATGAAGAGAAGGAAGAGGGGGGATTCGCCTTTTATTTGCTTTGGAAGAGGGGAGTGAATTTTACATTACTGATAAACATGAAGAACTTGCATTGATATAGCACTCTGAGACTCAACGAGACCAAACAGTGGGCCACAATCGGCACTGGGTTTGTGTCAGGAGACCCTGTCCAATTATCAAAGTCCGGTTAAGGAGAGAATTCCAGAGGGCAAGGCTGAGGAATATCTAAGATCAATGTGTTCTTTATCCAGTTAGACTTGGCGAGTCAGATTCAAACACTGACACACACGGGGGAGGAGGTGGGTGGGGCAGGTAAGATTCCTCACTGTGTGCTCATTTTCCCCTAAAATGTGTAACCCATTAATTAAACCCCGCTCTCAGAACACGTCAAAGATAAGTGACTCCAGAACTGGGGGTCACAGTTTGAGGATAAGAATCCATCCCATACAGACAAGCCCTCCATAAACTCAGCATCTGCTTGGATGAGGAGGATCACAACAGACACCTCCAGACACTGAAAATCATCCTCCTAAGAACAGGATACGGCGCTCAACTCATCGATCAACAGTTCTGACACACTGACTCCTCAGAAGACAAACACAGGACATGGCAGACAGAGTATCCTTCGTCATCCAGTACTTCCCTGGAATGGAGAAGCTACGACATCTGCTCTGGATCCTTCAACATGTCATTGATGAAGACAAACATCTGGCCAAGGCCTCACTCCCACTTCTTGCCTTCAAACAATCGTACAACCTCAAACAGACCATTGTCCGCAGCAAACTACCCAGCCTTCAGGACAACAGTGACCACGACACCACACAACCCTGCCACAGCAACCTCTACAAGAAGTGCCGGATCATCGACATGGATGCCATCATCTCACATGAGAACACCATCCACCAGGTACACAGTACATAGTCTTGTGACTTAGAACATAGAACATAAAACATAGAACATTACAAAGTTGTCCACCTGATATGTGCCAGGAAAGGATGTCTCGAGGCATGGTACATTGGGGAGACCATGTAGACGCTACGACAACGGATAAATGAACATCGCTCAACAATCACCAGGCAAGACTGTTCCCTTCCTGTCAGTGAACATTTCAGCGGTCACGGGCATTCAGCCTCTGATCTTTGGGTAAGCGTTCTTCAAAGTGGCCTTTACAACACACGACAGCGCAGAGTCGCTGAGCAGAGACTGATAGCCAGGTTCTGCACTCATGAGGATGGCCTCAACCTGGATCTTGGGTTCATGTCGCACTATCTGTAACCCCCATGACTTGCCTGGATTTGCAAAATCTCACTAACTGTCCTGGCTGGAGACAATTCACATCTCTTTAACCCGTGCTTAACCATCTCTCCACTCACACTGTCTGTACCTTTAAGACTTGATTACCTGTAAAGACTCACATTCCAACCATTATCTTGTAAATTGAGTTTGTGTCTATACATCCTTGTTTGTGAACACAACTCCTCATTCACCTGAAGAAGGAGCAAGACACCGAAAGCTTGTGCTACCAAATAAACCTGTTGGACTTTAACCTGGTGTTGTGAGACTTCTTACCCGTTATTGTCTAAAGATGTGTGAGTTAGGTGGATGAGCAATGGTAAATTGACCCTTAGTGTTCGAAGATGTACAAGTCAGGTGAATTGGCCATGCTAAATTGCCCCTTAGTGTTCAAAGATGTGCAGGTTAGATGAATTGGCCATGTTAAATGTGTGGGGTTATGGGGTAAAGTGGAAGGGTGGGCCTGTGTAAGATACCCTTTCAGAGAGCCGGTGCAGGCCCGATGGGCTGAATGGTCTCTTTCTGCACTACAGGGTTAATTCTTCCCAATGCTTATTTGAAGGTAATTGTGGCTTATTAAAGACCAGGTATTCAATAAGTTAGAAAGTTGAATCTAGTCAAATAACAGCTGGCAAGGAGGCCATTTGACCCATTGCGCCGTGCCACTGCTAGCTCTTTGACTGAGTGCAATATCAGTTTCTGAACACTGTTCCTCGCTGCCTCAAATGGTTACCCAGGTGATTTGGAATGATGCCACAGTGGAACATGCTGTGAATTACTCGGCAGGCATTAATACAGCACCACATTCCAGACTAAATCAGTGAAGGCAAGAAAGGAACTGGTCGGGACAAGACTGGCCGAAACTTGCACAGAAATCTCGGGCTGGGGGAGAGGGGAGGAGGAGGAGAATGAGTCTCTTGCTGGGTCAGACATGTTGTAACAGGTTCGATACCTTTGAGTTGTGCACTACAGTGACTGCATCATCAGCACGTTTGATTACCAGATTTCAGTGGAGAATCATTATAATGGGCGAAAGTTCAGTTCATTCATCCACCCATTTACACAAATTTAAAATCAGGCCTTACAAAACTGTGGGAACAGCAGGGAATGGGAATGCTGAATCTCCTGGTGTCGTTCTAAGGATGAAAAGATACCCCAGTTAAAAAAAAACTCTTGCTTTGAAAACATTGCATTTAATTCACATCTACATGTTTTTTTTCTCACCGATCCGAAGGAGGAATTTAATTCTTGCGACACATCCTCCACAGCTCTGAGTGGAGAGAGGGCAGCAGGTCTGCTAATGCTTAGCAACAAACATCGCTGTGTGGATGTTTCCTATAAACTTGCTATTGCTGTAAACCCTTGGGTTATTCAGCCTGTGGCATTGCTGTTATTACTAATCAGTGTGCGTTATTTGCATTGCCCTTTAGAACAGCTTCCAGTGAGGGTCATCACACTGCCCCCATCTCCCAGCCACATTCCCTCATCTCCTGACCCTCCAGAAATGTGTCCAATGATCTTACATCTATTTATAACACCTGCTGCAATGTCCTCGCCTGGTTACTCATTCCCCAAGTCACATTACCCACTGGTTAATACTTACTGCCTGGCTGCCCTCCTTCATCCAACCCTCTAACTTTTAACTGG
Organism: Carcharhinus amblyrhynchos; assembly: GCF_965287045.1. Lineage (NCBI taxonomy): Eukaryota > Metazoa > Chordata > Chondrichthyes > Carcharhiniformes > Carcharhinidae > Carcharhinus > Carcharhinus amblyrhynchos. The sequence goes on along the minus strand of NC_137334.1, from coordinate 23,010,297 downwards.
TGTTCTTCTGTTTGAACCGCAGTGAGCTACAGCCCAGTATCAATCAATAACAGACAGTAAAAATAACAAAGATGTCAAACACACTCTCTCTCTTGTGGCTAACCTTTGCTCATGTCAGGGAAAGACATGCATTTTAATAGTGCCACTGTGATGTGGGTGTACCTTTAAGAGACTTTTTAATCTCCAGCAGTGTGCCTTAGGGATCGGTGCTGGGCCCACTGTTATTTGTCATTTATATTAATGATGTGGATGAGGGATATGGTTAGTAAGTTGGCAGATGACACCAAGATTGGTGGCATAATGGACAGTCAAGAAAGTTATCTCCAGTTGCAATGGGATCTTGATCAATTGGGCCAGTGGGCTGACAAATGGCAGATGGAGTTTAATTTAGACAAATGTGAGGTGATGCATTTTGGTAGATTGAACCAGGGCAGTACTTACTCAGTTAATGGTACGGCATTGGGGAGAGTTACAGAACAAAGAGATTTAGGGGTACATGTTCATAGCTCCTTGAAAGTGGAGTCATAGGTGGACAGAGTGGTAAAGAAGGCATGCTTGGTTTCATTGGTCAGAACATTGAATATAGGAGTTGGGACGTCTTGTTGAAATTGTACAAGACATTGGTAAGGCCACACTTGGAATACTGTGTGCAATTCTGGTCACCCTATTGTAGAAAGGATATTATTAAACTAGAAAGAGTGCTGAAAAGATTTACTAGGATACCACCGGGGCTTGATGGATTGAGTTATAAGGAGAGGCTGAATAGACTGGGATTTTTTTCTCTGGAGAGTAGGAAGCTGAGGAGTGACCTTATAGAGGTCTATAAAATAATGAGGGGCATTGACAAGGTAGATAGTCAATAACTTTTCCCAAAAGTAGGGGAGTCTAAAACCAGAGGACATAGATTTAAAGTGAGGGGGAGAGATTTAAAAGTGTCCAGGCAGGCAATTTTTTCACACAGAGGATGGTGAGTGTCTGGAACAAGCTGCCAGAGGTAGTAGTAGAGGCGGGTACAATTTTATCTTTTAAAAAGCATTTAGTTACATGGGTATGATGGGTATAAGAACATAAGAAATAGGAGCAGGAGTAGGCCATCTAGCCCTTCGAGCCTGCCCCGCCATTCAATAAGATCATGGCTGATCTGTTGTGGCTCAGTTCCACTTTCCTGCCTTCTCCCCATAACCCTTAATCCCCTCTCTTATCAAGAACCCATCAACCCGCTTCTTAAAAATATTTAGCGAGGCAGCCTCCACCACTTCAACGGGCAGAGAATTCCAGAGATTCACCACCCTTTGAGTGAAGAAGTTCCTCCTCAACTCCGTTCTAAACTGCCTCCCCTTTATCTTGAGGCTGTGCCCCCTAGTCCTACTGTCTTTTTTGAGCGGGAAGAGTCTCTCCACCTCTATCCTATCCATCCCATTCATCATCTTATACGTCTCAGTGAGATCTCTCCTCATTCTTCTAAACTCTAACGAGTACAAGCCTAGTTTATTCAGCCTCTCCTCATAGCTCAACCCCCTCAACTCCGGTATCAGCCTAGTAAACCTCCACTGCACTCCCTCCAAGGCCAAAATATCCTTGCGCAGGTGCGGCGCCCAAAACTGCACACAGTACTCCAGCTGCGGCCTCACCAATGCCCTATACAGCTGCAGCAAGACCTCCCTACTTTTATATTCAATCCCCTCGCTATGAAGGCCAGCATCCCATTCGCCTTCCTGACCACCTGCTGCACCTGCAAGCTGGGTTTTTGCGACTCATGCACAAGGACCCCGAGGTCCCTCTGCACCGTCGCCTGCTGCAGTTTTTCGCCACGTAAGTAATAGTCCTTCCTACCATTCTTCCTACCAAAGTGGACCACCTCACACTTGCCAACATTAAATTCCATTTGCCATTTCCTGGCCCATTCGCCCAGCCTATCTAGATCCTTCTGCAGACTCTCCACACCCTCCGCACAATTTGCCTTTCCCCCAATCTTGGTGTCATCAGCAAATTTCGACACCCTACACTCGGTTCCCTCCTCCAGATCATCTATATAAATGGTAAATAGCTGAGGCCCCAGCACCGACCCCTGGGGTACTCCACTAGTCACCATCCGCCAATCCGAATAGCACCCATTGACCCCCACTCTCTGCCTCCTATTTGACAACCAATCCTCTATCCACGCTAACACCCTACCCCCAACTCCATGTCCCCTGACCTTCTGCAATAACCTCTTGTGAGGTACCTTATGGGCCAAATGCGGGCAATTGGGATTAGTTTAGGGGTTTAAAAAAAGGATGGCATGGACAAGCTGGGCCGAAGGGCCTGTTTCCAGCTGTAAATCTCTATGACTCTATGACTCATGTTTTTTCACGTTTTCTCATTGCTGTTGAGCTGTCGACCAGATGTCCTTTTATTGCTGCTTAACAGGGGTCTGATATTGTTACTGTGGGATCTTTTATGACTCTACATTGTTAGGAGAAAAAACCGATTGGCAGGTCAGCTGACAGAACCTCTTTCATTTTCAGTTCTGAGCTGCAGGTTTGAGTTTTAGAAGGGACAGCAAGATGAAAAGAACCGTTTCTCTCTCTCTCCTTGGTTTGTTTGGAAATTCCACTGGTCATCTGAAAGCAAGGTCTTGTGTTTCTGAAGGGGGGAATTGACTGTTGGTGGCTTGACCAGACTCTACCTGGGGTTCGGTGCTGTCCTGACTTCAAGAGGTGTGTCAGGAGGATTACTAGAACTTACAAGATTGAGAGTTTTCAGTTCTCTAACAAAAGGACTCAGTTCCAGTATCACGTGAGCTTTAGATTTTAATGTGTTGAACTTGCCTAAAGGGTTTTGTCTATGGAAGGTTTTAATTTGATTGGAACACATTAGATACATTTTTTAAGGGTTATACATTACAGTAGTTTTTTTTCGTACTTGATAAAAGTTCTTGCTAATTTTCTTACTATACATGTTAACTATATTCTTAAATAAACATTGTTTGGTGAAAGCTCCCCAGTAGGTCATTTTATAGAAATCATAGAAACGTACAATGCAGAAAGAGGCCATTTGGCCCATTGATTCTGCACTGACCACAATCCCACCCAGGCCCTATCCCCACATCCCTACATATTTACCCACTAAGCCCTCCAACTATACATCTCAGGACACTAAGGGGCAATTTCAGGATGACCAATCAACCTAACCCGCACATCTTTGAGCTGTGGGAGGAAACCGGAGCACCCGGAGGAAACCCACATAGACACCAGGAGAATGTGCAGACTCCACACAGACGGTGACCCAAGCTGGGAATCAAATGCAGGTCCCTGGAGCTGTGAAGCAGCAGTGCTAACCACTGAGCTACCGTGCCACCCACTTGAATCATACCAGAAGTGAAACCTGTCATGCTTTTCCTAGCCAAATTCAAGAGGCAAAAGTTATGATTCAGGCAAGCTCTGTAAAACACTTTGGCCTGAGACGTAACACCACTTTTGACCTCAGGATGTCTCTCGGTGCTTTGCAGCCAATCAATTATTTTTGAAGTTAAGCCACTGTTTTTATCTATACCAATTAAACCAGTATTAATTCATTTACCTATCTATCAAATGCCAGAGAAATCTTGCCACTGATTCTTAACTCTTCCCACTCTTCCTCTGCCCTTCTAAACACAGGCCTCGCTGGCTAGGCAGCATTTGCTGCCCATCCCTAATTGTCACTTGAGAGGCGATGGCCAAGCGGTATTGTTGCTAGGCTATTAATCCAGAAACTCAGCTAATGTTTTGGGGACCAGGGTTCGAATCCCGCCACAGCAGATGGTGGAATTTGAATTCAATAAAAAATACCTGGAATTAAGAATCTACTAATGACCATGAAACTATTGTCGATTATCATAAAAAACAATCCAGTTCATTAATGTCTTTTAGGGAAGGAAATCAGCTGTCCTTACCCAGTCTGGTCTACATGTGACTCCACAGCAATGTGGTTGACTCATAACCGCTCTCAGGCAATTAGGATGGGCAATAAATGCTGGCCAGCCAGCGAGGTCCATGTCCTAGGAATGACTGAAAAACGGTGATGGTGAGTTGCATTCTTGAGCAGCTGCATCCCATGTCGTGTAGGTACACTCATAGGGTTATTAGAGAAGAGGGAGATCCAGGATTTTAATCAAGGGATGATGAAGAATCTTAGATCTAAGGTAAAATCAAGCTGCAAATATATAAAATCTTGTTTCAGTGAGACACAAGTTTATTGCACATAACAGTTTAGTAAATATTAACAGGACATAACGTGATGCATTTTTGTGAGTGCTTTCTGTGGTTCTGGTTAAAGGTTAACTGGAAGAGACTGGCTACAATAGCTGTGCCCTAAATGGAAGAACAATGCAACACAATGTGGACTGCAGTTATACTTCCGCATGGGAATCAAAACAAAACAAGATTAAGGCATAGATTATCTTTTGCAAATAACCTGACTGAAGAGGAAATGATGAGAAGACCTTTTGCTTTGGCTTCCTCCCAAACCCCAAAGATGTGTAGGTTAGGTGGATTGGCCATGCTAAATGACCCCTTAGTGTCCAAAGATGTGTAGGTTAGATGGATATCCCATGATAAATTCCCTCTAGTGTCCAAAGATGTGTAGGCTAGGGGGGATTGGCCATGCTAAATTGCTGCTTTGTGTCCAAAGAAGTGCAGGTTAGGTGGATTAGCCATGCTAAATTGCCCCTTAACGTCCTAAGATGTGTAGGTTAGGGGGATTGGCCGTACTAAATTGCTGCTTAGTGTCCAAAGGTATGTAGGTTAGGGGGATTGGCCATGCTAAGTCGCCACTTTGTGTTCAAAGATATGCAGGTTAGATGGACTGGCCATGCTAAATTGCCCTTAATATCCAAAGATGTGCAGGTTAGGGGCATTGGCCACTCTAATTCCCTCTTAGTGTCCAAAGATGTGTAAGATAGGTGGATTGACCATGCTAAATTGCCCCTTAGTGTCCAAAGGTGTGCGCATTAGGTGGAATGGCCACGTTAAGTAGGCCTTTAGAGTCAAGGGGTTCAGAGATAAATACATGGAGTTATGGGGATTGTTGTCAGGACAGGCTTGATGGGTTGGATGGCCTCCTTCTGCACTGTAGGCATTCCATGGTTTGAAGACGAGGTTGAAAAAAATACAAGATTGTCACTTCTATTTAATGCTATTTGTTAATACTGTGGGGGTTACTGTGGTGAAAGGATAAGAAGAGGGAGAATAAAGGTGCTGTGCTCATCAGACATACTGCTTTCAGAGTCTAGTCTTACCATGTAATTTTCATCCAAATTACTAATTACCAAAATCTGAACTTGCCTGGAGATCTGAAGCTGCAGGTTTAATACATGAGTGCTGATTCAATGTAACCTTAATGGAGCACAATACTGAAAGGATCTGTGGAATATTACCCATCTGGCATTGTGAAACATGCCCTGTCGACATTATGCAACACTGGTGGCACAGACTGTAATGTGCACAGCTCGAAGGTTATGAAGCAGGAGATTCAGCTGTTGTTTTCTCATTCGTGGGACGTGGGCATTGCTGGCAGGCCAGCAGTTACTGCCCATCCCTATTTCCCCGAGGACAACTTAGAGTCAACCACATTGCTGGGGCTCTGTAGGCCAGACCAGGTAAGGACAGCAGATTTCCTTCTCTAAAGGACATTAGTGAACCAGATGGGTTTTCACAACAATCAACAATGGTTTCATTGTTATCAATATGTCATCTTTTAATTGAATTTAAACTCCACCATCTGCCATGGTGGGATTCGAATCCCAGTCCCCAGGACATTCATCCAGGAATTTCTGGATTAATAGTCTAGCGACATTACCACCAGGCCATCGCCTCCCCTAGTGTCATCATGCCATAGAAACTCTGATAACCTGAAGTAGCCGGTTTCAAACTTTCTGCGCAAATATTGGTACATGCCAAAGATGTATGGGTCAGGTGCATTATAATGTGGAGATGCCGGCGTTGGACTGGGGTAAACACAGTAAGAAATCTGACAACACCAGGTTAAGTCCAACGAATTTATTTGATAGTAATCTCACAAGCTTTCGGGGTTTCCCCCTTCGTCAGGTGAATGGAGAGTTCTGGCTATGAATGAGAATCCATATGAGAGTTCTTTAGGTGGATTAGCCATGCTGTGTTGCCCATAGTGCCCTGGGATGTTTAGGTTAGAGGGACTAGCGGGGTAAGTGTGTGGTTGTGGGGATGGGGCCTGGGGTGGGATTGTTGTCATTGCAGGCTCGATGGGCTCCTTCTGCACTGTAGGGATTCTATGATCTCTGTGATCTATGAATCCTTGAGACCCCTAACAAAGAGTAACAGCTCTGGTGTTGAACATCCATTAATAACATTAGTACAGTTCAAAGTGAGGCTTCACAAGGCTGCTTTTTCTACCCCATCTCCCCACTTTGCGGTCTGGGGTACAATAAGGTTTGCAATACACTTTCCTCAGCACTGATAACAGAGTTGATACACTTATTGATTCAGGTTTCTTGTTTAGCTTCATTGTAATTTCTTACATATGCCACTGAGACTGAAAGAATTTCCAATTCATTCTCAAATCTGCCCTCAACTACTTCAATGACCTGCACTGGAATATTCAAAGTCAGACTGATTCACCCAGCAGCCGATGTCCTGTACAAAGTCACGGTGTGGAGTTTTATTATTCTCTGCTGTTTCTTGCAGTGGCTGGTTCTCTTCGAGTTGTCAAAATTGACTCAATTTCAGCTCCAAACTCCAGACACCATGTTGCACATGGTGGTAAAATAGCACTTGCTTCAATCTTTTACTCACAAAGAAGTGACTTACAGTCTGTGGACCAATGGGCTAACAGTGAGATGCCCACAGAAGGATGATGGGAAAAGAGGTCAATTTTGCACAAGCTTGGAAGGAGAATAAACCATTTGACTCCATAGCTGGTCAGATAGTGTTCCAGAGGACAATGGGATCTTGATTAACTGAATCTGATTAACCAGGAGTATCCTCTTTATTTCTATTAATGAGTTTAGGTCTTAATGAGACAACGCACTCAGGCCAGGTGCATACACATGTATGTATATATGTGAGTGTGAATGTGTGTGTTTGTGTGTGCGTGTGTAAGTTTTTGAGTGTGTGTGTGTAACTTTTTGAGTGTGTGTGTGTATGTATGAGTGTCTGCATGTAAGTGTATGTGTGTGTGTGTTGTGTGTGTGAGTGTGTATGTGTGCATGTGAGTGAGTGTGAGTGTTTGTGTCTGTGTGAGTGTGTGTGTGAGTGTATATGCGTGAGTGTACGTATGTGTGTGTGTGAGTGCGTGTGTCTGTGTGTGTGTGTGTGAGTGTGTGTACGTGAGTGTGTGAGTGTGTGTACGTGAGTGTGTGTGTGAGAGAGAGTGTATGTGTCTCAGTGTGTGCAAGACTATGTATGAGTGTGAGTGTGTGTGAGTGTGAGAGTATGCATGTGTATGTGTGTCTCAGTGTGTCTGAGTGTGTGTGTGTATGTGCGTATGAGTGTATGCATGTGAGTGTGTGCAAGTGAGTGTGTGTGTGCGTGTATCTATGTGTTTCTGTGTGTTTCCGTGTGTGAGTGCATGTGAGTGAGTGTGTGCGTGAGTGTTTGTGCGTGTGTGAGTGTGTGTGTGTCTGTGTGAGTGTATGTGAGTGTGAGTGTGTGTGTGAGTGTGTGTGAGAGAGAAAGTGTATGTGTGTCGCAGTGTGTGCGAGTGTGTATGAGTGTGTGTGTGTTTGAGTGTGTGTGTGTCTCAGTGTGTGTGTGAGTATGCGTGTGTGTGTGTGTCTGTGAGTGTGAGTGTGTGTGTGTATGTGTATGTGTATGTATGTGAGTATATGTGTGTATGTGTATGAGTGTGTGTGTGTATGAGTGTGTGTGTGTGTGTGTGTGTGTGTGTATGAGTGTGAGTGTATGTGTGTGTATGTGTGTGAATGTATGTGAGAGTGTATGTATCATGACTCAGAGCAAGCACAACCAACACACAAAGGAAGGTACCCAGAGTCCAGGACTTGGAGAAAAAAGTTTATTTATTAGTGTCACAAATCAGCCTACATTAACATTGCAATGAAGTTACCATGGAAATCCCCTAGTCGCCACACTCCAAGGCCTGTTCGGGCACACTGAGGGAGAATTTATCATGGCCAATGCACCTAACCTGCACATCTTTCAGACTGTGGAAGGAAACCAGAGCACCCGGAGGAAACCCACACAGACACGGGGAGAATGTGGAAACTCCACACAGACAGTGACCCAAGCCAGGAATTGAACCTGGGTCCCTGGCGCTGCAAGGCAGTAGAGCTAACTACTGTGCCAACAAGTGTAATTGGCATTCCAGCGAAGTTAAAAAAACATACTAAAGAACAAAGATCAAAGAAAATTACAGCACAGGAACAGGCCCTTCAGCCCTCCAAGCCTGCACCGACCTTGCTGTCCGACTGGACTAAAACCCCCTACCCTTCCAGGGATCATATCCCTCCATTCCCATCCTATTCATGTATTTGTCCAGGTGCCCCTTAACGCTCACTACCATATCTGCTTCCACTACATCCCTCGGCAGCGAGTTCCAAGTACCCACCTGTGTAAAAAACTTGCCTCATACTACATGTTCGTTGAGTGTATTCTTAACTTTAACAAAGTTATACCAAACATTCTGCGTAAGTGTCCACTACCTCAGTTAATATCTGGCAGCATGATGGCACAGCGGTCAGCACGCCTGCCTCACAGCGGCTGGAACCTGGTTTTGATTCCTGGCTTGGGTCACTGTCTGTCTGGAGTTTGCACATTCTCCCCGTGTCTGCGTGGGTTTCCTCCGGGTGCTCTGGTTCCCTCTCACATTCTGAAAGACATGCTGGTTAGGTGCATTGACCCAAACAGGTGCCGGACTAGGGGATTTTCACAGTAACTTCATAGCAGTGTTATGTAAGCTTACTTGTGACATTAATAAATAAACTTTAAACAAATAAATAAACTTTACCTTATTCTGAGGGTTAAGGTCACATGAATGTGGCAAGCCACTGTACAAACAGCCAACAGCACCCGATTGTCAAATTACTTTAATTATTGATCAAATAGAACCAGTAGTGGATCGATAAGACTAACACTGAGAAAAGATATTTCTCCAAACCTTTCCGAGAACTCCAGGACCGTGTAAGACTGATACTAGGCTGATACCGGAGTTGAGGGGATTGAGCTATGAGGAGAGGCTGAATAAACTAGGCTTGTACTCGCTAGAGTTTAGAAGAATGAGGGGAGATCTCATTGAGACGTATAAGATGATGAATGGGATGGATAGGATAGAGGTGGAGAGACTCTTCCCGCTCAAAAAAGACAGTAGGACTAGGGGGCACAGCCTCAAGATAAAGGGGAGGCGGTTTAGAACGGAGTTGAGGAGGAACTTCTTCACTCAAAGGGTGGTGAATCTCTGGAATTCTCTGCCCGTTGAAGTGGTGGAGGCTGCCTCGCTAAATATTTTTAAGAAGCGGGTTGATGGGTTCTTGATAAGAGAGGGGATTAAGGGTTATGGGGAGAGGGCGGGAAAGTGGAACTGAGCCACAACAGATCAGCCATGATCTTATTGAATGGCGGGGCAGGCTCGAAGGGCTAGATGGCCTACTCCTGCTCCTATTTCTTATGTTCTTATGTTCTTATGTTCTTAAGACTGCTGACATCTGACTGGAGAAGCCCTACAAATCTGGGAAATTCATAGCCACTCTGCAACCCCTTTCTCTGGGATCTACAGAACACTGTTTACAATAGAGTATGAATGGACATCCAAATTTAGACAACAGATTGAGATATAGGCCTTACCATTCCTGCAGGTTGCACCACCAATGTACACCAGTTAAACAGTATCTCTTCAATAGAAATGTCCAGTCAAAGATCACGGCTTCACTCCCAATATATTATAACGTTTGTGCTTCATGGGAATGCCTTGAGCTTTGCCAGGTCTGTGACTGGACACCAGGGAAGGGATTGTTGCTGTGAAGGGATGATTGGAATTCCAAGCACACGTCATTTCAGTCTAACATACCGACAGCACCCGATTATGTTAATTATTCATCAAGTAGGATAAATATTGGATCGATAAGAGTAAGAATCAGATACCCGAGATGCTGCAGCTTGCTCTGCACAATAATGAACCGTGGCGAGCCCTGCTTTCACTCTGACTAACCTCCAGAACCTGCTTTCTTTCTCCGGAAGGAATGTTGCTCACAGTCACCGCACTGGAGTCAGAGTAAACACTCAGGGTCAGCCAGAGGCTATCACTGCTAACCGGCACCCAGCAGTCAGTGCAGCTCAATCCACTTGTGTAGACTTACGACCTGTTCCTTGGCATTGCTCCAGTAAACCACAGGAAAACAGAAACATGGAAAATAGGAGTAGGAGAAGTCCATTCGGCCCTCTGAGCCTGCTCCGCCATTCATTACGATCATAGTTGATCATCCAACTCAATAGCCTAATCCTGCTTTCTCCTCATAACCTTTGATCCCATTCACTCCAAATGCTATATCCAGCTGCCCCTTGAACAAATTCAATGTTTTGGCATCAAATACTTCCTGTGGTAATGAATTCCACAGGCTCACCACTCTTTGGGTGAAGAAATGTCTCCTCACCTCTGTCCTAAATGGTCTACCCTGAATCCTCAGACTGTGACTCCTGGTTCTGGACTCCCCCACCATGGGGAACATCCTCCTTGCATCTACCCTGTCTAGTCCTGTTAGAATTTTATAAGTCTCTATGAGATCCCCCCTCATCCATCTGAAGTCCAGTGAAAACAATCCTAACCTTGTCAATCTCTCTTCATACATCAGTCCCACCATTTCCCAGAATCAGCCTGGTAATCCTTTGTTGTGCTCCCTCGAGAGCAAGAACATCCTTCCTCAGTAAAGGCGACCAAAACTGCACACAATACTCTAGGTGTGGCCTCATCAAGGCCCTGTATAATTGCAACAACACACCCTCGCTCCTTACTCGAAACCTCTTGAAACCTCAAATATCCAACAGCAACCATTTCAGTTCAATGAGTGCCTGACTGAATCACACAGACCAGAAAGTTCCATGCTCCACTGCCTATATTCACTGGGCAAGCACACTTCAAATGAGCTGGCAGTCAGGAAGCTACAGTGAATCCCCGGAACCCCACCATGACCTCGGTCCTCCCCACCTCTGTAATCTCCCCCCAACCCTATAAGAACATGAAGAGATTGGAGCGTACAGCCCCTCGAGCACAACCCACCAGTCAATACAATCAAACGCAATCTTCTGCCTCACCTCTCCTTTCCTGCCCACTCCCTGTCTCCCTCAATTGCCCAGGGATCAGGAGACTGCCCATCACGGCCTTGAATATATTCAGCAGAACACCCACAACCCTCCGGGGCAGAGAATGCTCACAGATCCCTGAGTGACAGGAATTCTCATTTCAGTCTAAATCAATGGAGTCCCCCTACCCTGGGATGGTGTTCCTGTGTTCTGGATTCCCCAGCCAACAGTAACAACCTTGTGGTGCCTACTCAGCCAAGCCCCTTAGAATCTTCTGTTTCACTGAGATCACCTCTCCTGCAATAAAGTCCAGAAAATATTTACTCAGCATCTCAACGTAGGGCGTCACGGTGGCATGGTGGTTAGCATTGCTGCCTCACCGCCCATGAGTTTCAATTCCTGCCTCGGTTCTGTCTGTGCGGAGTCTGTCTGTACATTCTCCCCATATCAGTGTGGGTTTCCTCCGGGTGCTCTGGTTTCCTCCCACAGTCCAAAGATGAATGGGTTAGGTTGACTGGCAGTGCTAAATTGCCCCTTAGTATCAGGGAGATTAGCAGGGTAAATACATGGAGTTACAGGGATAGGGCCTGGGTGGGATTGTGGTCGTTGCAGACTCAATGGGCCAAATGGCCTCCTTCTGCACTGCAGAGATTCTGTGATTCTATGATGATGGAGAAAGTTCTCTCATTCCAGGAACTAATCTAGTGAACTGTACTGACTCCAAGACAAGGCTGTCCTTCCTTGGAGACCAAAACTGCGTACGATATTCATCCACGGCTGTTCTTTTGAGTATTGCTGGTTTTATTCACTGCCCTGTTGGCAGCTGTGTCTTCAGTACATAAGGCTGGAAGTTCTGTGATTGTCTTTCAAAACATGCTACCTCTTTACATCTCTATCCTCCTTTAAGATGTCCATTGAAACCTATGTCTTTAGATCACCTGTTCTAACATTTCCTTATGTGGTGCAGTGCGTAATTATGTCTGATAAAGCAAAGAACACAGAACAGTACAGCACAAGGACAGGCCCTTCAGCCCACCAAGCCTGTATTGACACATGACATCTTTCTAAACTAAAAACCTATTGCGGCCTGTATCCCTCTATTCACTGCCTATTCATATATTTGTCAAGATGCCTCTTAAACGTTGCTATTGTGCCTGCTTCCACCATCTCTTCTGGTAGCACATTCCAGGCATTTACCACCCTCTGTGTAAAGAACCTGCCTCTCACATCTCCTTTAAACTTCCCCCCCTTTTATCTTGAACCCATGTTCCATAATGATTGACAGTTCTACCCTGGGAAAAAGACTGCAACTATCCCCAATCTATCCACGCCTCTCATCAATTTGTAAACGCCGATCAGATAGCCCCCTTAGCCTCCAACGCAAAAGTGAGAACAAACCAAGTTTGTCCAATCTCACCTCATAGCAAATACCCTTCAAACCAGGCAACACCCTGCAGCTTGGGATATTTTGCTGTGTTACAGTTGCTCGAAGAACCCCATGAGTTCTTATTTAAATTGTCCAGCTGATTTCCTCCCGCAATCCAAAGATGAATGGGTTAGGTTGGTAGGTCGTTCTCCTGCTGCAAAGCATCCGCAAAGACAGGATCAGGTCCAGAAAAGCCAAGATTTCAGGTCAAATCATTTGCCAACTGGAGGAATTAGAAAAAGAGAAGGAAACTGGTGACAACCAGACATGTCAGAGGCAGATTCACTGCAACTACATCTCTATAATAAGTTCCTTTTTCAAGTGTATTGTCTCAGTCAGTTCAACATTTTTCTCTTTGCACCTTTCTAAAATAAGTTTTGGTCCTTGCAGCCATGCAAAGTGCAGGATGTACTGAGAAAAATCACTTCACAAGAACAGATCTGCATTTAAGCAGTGTGTGAGGATTTATTTGATTTGATTTATTACTGTCACATGCATTCGTATACAGTGAGAAGTATTGTTTCTTGCACGCTATACAGACAAAGCATACCGTTGATAGAGAAAGAAAGGAGTGAGTGCAGAATGTAGTGTTACAGTCAGTGCCAGGGTGTAGATGAAGGTCAACTTATTGCAAGGTAAGTCCATCCAAGCTGTATTTGAGTCAGTTGGTATGTGATCTCAGACTCTTTTTCCCAACGGAAGAAGATGGAAGGGAGAATGTCTGAGGGATCCTTAATTATGCTGGCTGTTTTGCCGGGGCAATGGGAAGTGTAGACAGAGTCAATGGATGGGAGGCTGGTTTGCGTGATGGACTGGGCTTCATTCATGACTGTTTGTAATTTCTTGCAGTCTTGGGCAGAGCAGGAGCCATACCAAGCTGTGAATCAACCAGAAAGAATTCTTTCTATGGCGCATCTGTAGAAATTGGTGAGAGTTGTTGCAGTCATGCCAAATTTCCTTTGTGTCCTGAAAAATTAGAGACATAAATGCCAGATCCTGAAAGTATAAAAATCCACATTAAAAAACTACATGAAGTGGACTGCTATCCAAATGTTCTCAATGGACTTCATTGGGTTGTGCTTTGTGGTAAAATTGAGGTAATATAAACGTGTGTATATCATGAAAAACATGACCCATATCCCATGTACACAATTCGTTGAGCTCACTCAATGCTGCTGATAATAATTAAATTTAATTTTGGTCCCTGTGTACACAACATGGTATTTGCTATCAAGTGACAGTCGACTGCAATGTTTGGCATTGTACAAGGAACCCAGTAACTTGGGATTTCAGCCAAGTTACATACAATAACCTGTACTAAATCAATATGATTTGTCGCGAGAATGTGAGCTTTGTATAGTTATTGCCACAGCAACAACCTGAACAAATGTATGCACTCTGATGTGGAACAGATTTAAGAGAAGATTGAATTATCCACATTTGTCCACTCTTTTTCAGCCTCTGGACACAACTTCTTCAACAACTTCCTTAACTGGCTTTCCAGCTCCCCGCTAATGAATCCTAATTTGTCTTAGTCCCTGCCACCCACAACCTGACCCCTGTTCAATCCCACTTACCTGTCACCTATCCTTGCCAACTTCTTTCTGCCAACACGTTGAACTCAACATCCTGATTCTGGGTGGTCTAACCCTTCACGGTCCACCTCACGCTGCCACGATTTCATCCCCACTACCAAAGCCAGGCCTTTCAATCCTCCAACTCCCCATCCTGTACATTCCCATTCCCAAACCAAATTCCCAATCCTCCAACTCTCCATCCTGCACATCCCCCATTCCCAATCCAAATTCCCAATCCTCCAACTCCCCATCCTGTACATTCCCACTCCCAATCCAAATTCCCAATCCTCCAACTCTCCATCCTGCACATCCCCCATTCCCAATCCAAATTCCCAATCCTCCAACTCCCCATCCTGTAATCCCCCATTTACAATCCAAACTCCCAATCCTCAAGTTCCCCACCCTGCACACCCCCATTCCCCATTTCCAATTCCAAATTCCCCATTCCTCATTCCCACTGATCATTCCCATTCTGCATTCCCTGCTCCCCATTCCCGATTTCCCATTCTTCAATTTTCATTTTGCATTCCCATTCCCTATTCTCTATTCCCATTCCCCATTCCCTCACTCCCCATTCCTCATTCTCACTCCCATTTTCCAATTCTCATTTCCCATTCCCCTTGCCCATTTGTGTTCCCCATTCCCATTCCCCTTTCCCCATTCTTCATTCCCACTCTCCATTCCCAATTATCAATTCCCTGTTCCCCATTTGTATTCTTCATTCCCATTCCCCATTCTTCACTCACCATTCCCAATTCCCATTCACCATTCCCAAATCCCATTCCCCATTCCCAGCACAATGCCCCATTCCACTCTCCCATCCCAACTCCCACCTCCACCCCAGTTCTCAATTCCCATTCCCATTCCCCTTGCTCTGTGCCCTGTTCCCATTCCCATGCTCCATTCCACACTCCCATCCCCATGCCCACTCCCATCCCTATTCCCATTCCCGTTTCACATTCTGCTTCCCCATGCTGCATTCTCTTATTTCCACCATGGTAAGACCACCTTCTTCCATCTCAGCACAGCTCTCTGGCCACCTCCCCGCCTACCTCACTCTCACTTCTCTCCTGCACTCACTCAAAATTTGTTTCTCGCTATCAAGCTACTTGGTATTCTATTAGCACCTGGGAGATAGAGGTCTGGTGGCATTGTTAGTAGACTAGTAATCCAGAGAGCCAGGGTAATGTTCTAGGGACCCAGGTTCGAATCCCACCACAGCAGATGGTGAAATTTGAAATCAGTAAAAAATATCTGGAATTAATAATCTACTGATGACCACGAAACCATTCTCGATTGTCGGAAAAACACATCTGGTTCACTGATGTCCTTTAGGGAAGGAAATCTGCCATCCTTACTTGGTCTGGCCTACATGTGACTCCAGAGCCACAGCAATGTGGTTGACTCCCAACTGCTCTCCAAGAGCAACTAGGGATGGGTGATAAATGCTGGCCAGACAGCGATGCCCATATCCTGTAAAATGTATTTTAAAAAAACTATAGAAGCACAAATTATTACTCGGTTAGCTTCACGCAGGATTACTGATATTCATTAGTATGGTCATGAGTTAGGCAAACCTGGACTAACCTTAACCAGGTAACATTTTCTTCCTGGTTTTTCTGGATGTATTGCAGCTGGGTATGGCTCCTGCTCTGTCCAAGAAACTACCAAGTGTTGTGAACAAAGCCCAGTTCATCATTCAAACCAGCCTCCCACCCATTGACTCTGTCTACACTTGCCGCTGCCTTGGAAAAGCAGCCAGCATAATTAAGGACCCCACGCACCCCGGACATTCCTTCTTCTACCAGGTAAAAGATACAAAAGTCAGAGGTTACGTACCAACCGATTCAAGAACAGCTTCTTCCCTGCTGCCATCTGACTTTTGAATGGATTTACCTCGCATTGAGTTGAGCTTTTTCTGCACCTTAGCTATGACTGTAATGTTACATTCTGCACCCTCTCCTTTCCTTCTCTATGAATGGTATGCTCTGTCTGCATAGCGCGCAAGAAACAATACTTTTCACTGTATGTTAATACATGTGACAATAATAAATCAAATCAAATCAAACCAAAATCTGCAGTGAAAACACCAGCAGCAAGTTCACGAGTGTGAATCCAATCCAGTACAACAGAGCTTCCAAAAGATCACTGACTTGGTCTCCAGTTGACAATTATCTTTAGCGTTCCTGGGTTAGGAAATGAAAACCCAGCCATGCTTTTGCCTTCCTGGAGTCTGACTGCTTCTTAGATACCCCATGCTCTTGGGATAGTGAGTGGAAAATTGCTTGGAGTTTCTCTCCCTGGCCATAAGAATTAGGAACAAGAGTCGGCCATCTGGCCCTTCGAGCCTGCTCCGCCATTCAATAAGATCGTGGCTGATCTTTTTGTGGACTCAGCTCCACTTACCCACTCACCATAACCCTTAATTCCTTTACTGTTCAAAAATCTATCTATCCTTGCCTTAAAAACATTCAATGAGGTAGCCTCACCTGCTTCACAGGGCAGGGAATTCCACAGATTCACAACCCTTTGGGTGAAGATGTTTCTCCCCAGCTCAGCCCTAAATCTGCTCTCCTTCATTTTGAGGCAATGCCCCCTAGTTCTAGTTTCATCTGCTAGTGGAAACGACGTCTCTGCTTCTATCTTACCCATTCCCTTCATATTATATGTTTCTGTAAGATCTCCCCTCATTCTTCTGAATTCCAATGAGTATAGACCCAAGCTACTCAGTCTCTCCTCATAAACCAACCCTCTCAACTCTGGAATCAACCTAGTGAATCTCCTCTGCACCCCCTCTCCTTAGCTGTTGGGACTTAGCCCTAGTGGCCTACTGGTTCAAACCACCCTGCCTGCCGCCAATCCTGTGCTGTGTATATTCACACTGAGGTGAGGCATATGGGGGCAGTGCACACGGAACTCCTACCTCTGTGAGATGGTGACATTCTGCCCCAGTGATGACAACATAGGCAGTGCCAAGAACCCATTGTCCTATTCACAATGACACAGGATCCTGCTGTGCCAATGAAAGGGCATTCTGAGTCACCAGCGACAACCAACAAGGAAGAAACATCAGAAATATGCGTACCTGAGCAACTCTGCTACGTAAACCGATACTTCCACTAGTAAGTTTAAACCTGATGCATAAGAACTAAGGTGAATGCTGTTTCTCCTTATTTTGGTTTGCAAGTTTCCTTACAGAATATATAAGATTCAATCATGATTTTCAAAGGGGTATTGCATCAGCTTCTGAAGAAGGAACCACTCACTTACAGGGGAGTGAGACTAAGTAAACTGCATTTGCAGTGAGCCAGCACAGATTGGATGGGTTGACTGGCCTCTTTCTGTACTACAACTAACTTATCCTATAAAGAATTATAATAACCATCTCAGCAAGAAACCACTGCTCAACTGAATTATTTAGTGAACATTGGAAAGTCTGAGTCAGAATTATTACTACCAACTATTGCTCCAACATTTGACATTGGATAGGGAAATAGGGCTGAATAAATGGGTATCATAGCAACATAGGAGTAGGACGAGGCCATTCAGCCCTTGAAACCTGCTCTATCATTTAATAAGATCATGGCTGCCCTGGCTACGGTCTCAGCTTCACTTTCCTGTCTGCCGCCCATAGCC
This sequence comes from Carcharhinus amblyrhynchos, assembly GCF_965287045.1. Lineage (NCBI taxonomy): Eukaryota > Metazoa > Chordata > Chondrichthyes > Carcharhiniformes > Carcharhinidae > Carcharhinus > Carcharhinus amblyrhynchos. Next base: position 22,992,415 of record NC_137334.1, on the reverse strand, counting down.
CATGACTCCCCTGTCAATCAAAAATCTGTCTAAGTCAGTCACTTCAGAGGGCAGTTAACCATATTGCTGTGGCTCTGGAGTCACATGTAAGCCAGGTCAGTTAAGCACAGCGGATTTCCTTCTGTAAAGGACATGAGTGAACCAGATGGGTTTTTATGATAATGGACATGACTAGATTTATGTTCCAGATTTATTAATTGAATTTAAATTCCACCAGCTGCCGTGGCAAGATTTGAACCTGCCTGCCCACGGTATTAGCCTGGGTCTGTCTCAGTCTAATGATATTACTACTACACCACTCATCCATCTCCCAATACACAATGATGATAAGCAACTTGAAATTGAAAATGAGAGGCTCCTATGAGCCCACTGAGTGAGAAACTGTGAAACGTGGAGGGAGGAATGAACAGATGACCAATCTGTAATGCCCGAGCTATGTTAGGGATTGTGGATTTTACACAAAAGGAAAAAGACGTGATTTGCACATGGAGATTCAAAATAGCAACAAGGTTTATTCTACAATGTTTGCCTGCACAGAGTACAAACTGAAAGTAAAATAGCAGCCTGTGCAACACCCTAATGACATCTCCACCGTGTGATCGGCTCTTAAAGCAACCTGCAACCACTTAAATATATAAGCCCTTGACCCAATCACCATCAAAAAAACAAAATCCATTTTTACCAACTGGCTTTCTGGATTACAACAATGGGGATTGTGATGGTGGGTCACAAACAATGTTTTAAAAATATAGAATTGACTGATTTTTCCAGGCCTCAAACAAGTTCCTATGTCATTTCTACAATATTGATACTCCGCAAAATGGCCAGGAAATTCACCCGACTTTCAGCTGCTACTAAACTGCAGCAGGGGGCACAACTGAGCCTGATTCCATCCTTTCCTATCTTCCATTCTGACTTTGCACCAGAGTGGAGTGGAGCCTTGGCAAGTGATTCTTGTCCTTCCCCAGCGCAGGGCTGATGTTACAGTCAGGCAGGTTACGTGATGTATGAGAATGAATTGTGAGTGCTGGAAGGAATATGAGTAGAATCATAGAACCCCTACAGTGCAGAAAGAGGCCTTTTGGCCCATCAAATTTGCATTGACACTTTGACAGAGTATCTTACCCATGCTCTATCAACATAACCCCATATGTTTACCCCAGTAATCTCTCTAACCCACACATCATGCGACACTAAGGGGTAATTTACCATTGCCAATCCAGCTAACTTGAACATAGATTGGAAACATAGAACTGCTACAGTGCAGAAGGAGGCCATTCAGCCCATCAATCCCACTTAGCCCTATTCCCATACCTCCTCATATTTTATCCTGCTAATGCCCCTGACACCACAGCTAATTTATCATGGCCAGTCAACCTAACCTGAACTTGGACTGTGGAAGGAAACTGGAGAACCTGAAGGAAACCCACACAGAGATGGGGAGAACGTGCAAACTCCACACAGGCAGTCACCCAAGGGCTGGAACAGAATTCGGGTCCCTGGCGCTGTGAGGCAGCAGTGCTGCCCGTATAGATAAGTGACTCTTGCTGAAGTTCTACACCCCTTCCCTAACTTCCCACAGGGTAAGTATTGGAATTGGCTTGCGTACCAAGGCATTTAACATCAGAAGCATCGGAGACAGCGAGGTTACTCCCAGTCAGCATCTGTGAAAGAAACACAGGAAGAATACTAAACTTTCCAAGTGGTCATGTAAACACTCCATCAGATCAAACACTGTCCTATCTACTCGGACTAGTTAATCTTTTACATATTTAGAGAGCAAGTGTAACTAAGACAGACAGAAACGCTGCACAGAAGCTGAACTGAACATTCCCCCAGCTTCCTGTTTTTAACCAGGAAAGCGCTCACACTACTCATAAAGCTGCTGGGATTTCTCCACACTGTACAATACATTGGAATGTTTCCATCTGGATCACACCAAACAATAGTTTCTGCATTTCCTGAGATACTGGCTGAGGGTATGCAGTATGTTAGTAAAACACGGCATTTGACCAAGGAAGGTCTCCTGTTCAATTCTTAGATGAGTGTTGAGGTTTCTTTTTATTCATTAAGGTGATGTGGGCGTAGCTGGCTGGCCCAACATTTATTGCCCATCCTTAGTTGCCCAAGGGCAGTTGAGAGTCAACCACATTGCTGTGGCTCTGGAGTCACATGTAGGCCAGACTGGATGGCACGGTAGCACAGTGGTTAGCACTGCTGCTTCACAGCTCCAGGGTCCTGGGTTCGATTCTCGGCTCGGGTCACTGTTTGTGTGGAGTTTGCACGTTCTCCTCATGTCTGTGTGGGTTTCCTCCGGGTACCCCGGTTTCTTCCCACAGTCCAAAGATGTGCAGGTTAGGTTGATTGGCCATGCTAAGAAATTGCCCCTTAGTGTCCAAGGTAGCGGAAGTTAGAAGGATTAGTGGGTATAGCATATAGGGATATGGGCGTAGGGCCTGGGTGGGATTGTGTTCGGAGCAGACTCGATGGGCTGAAGGGCCTCTTTCTGCACTGTAGGGTTCTATGATCTATGATTTCCTTTGCTAAAGGACATTAGTGAACCAGATGGGTTTTTACAACAATGCTTTCATTGTCAGCAGTAGCCTTCAAAATCAACAGATATTCTGTCTTGGAGGGAGATTAATGTAAAATAAAATATTAAAATAGTTGGTTTATCTTTCCACACCTACAGACATACTAAGGCAGACTTTCAGGTGTTTCTTAGCTAGTAATTCCAAGAACAGATTGCAAGACTGTCACCAGAGGCGTATAGCTTAAGGGCTGATCAGGAGCCTCTCCCACTCTTACTAACATCCATCAGCATGTTTTTTTGAAGAATTTGCAGATTAATACTCAACCTGTTTGGCCACATTATGAACACACCTTCCTTGACCATCAAAACCTGAGGTGGGACTTGAACCCAGAATCTCTGGCCCTGAGGCAGGGGCGCTAACCCACTGCACCATAAGACCTTCACAAAATGGCTTGTTAAGAGTGGCAATTTGCACTTGATTTCTGTACCGTTGGCAGACAACACAGAGGATGCAGAATGTAGTGTTACAGTCATAGTTAGGATGTAGAGAAAGATCAACTTAATGCTAAAGGTAGGCCCATTCAAAAGACTGATGGCAGCAGGGAAGAAGCTGTACTTGAGTCGGTTGATGCATGACATCAGGCTTTTGTGTCTTTTTCCCGACGGGAGAAGGTGGAAGAGAGAATGTCCAGGGAGCGTGGGATCCCTAATTATGCTGGCTGCTTTGCCGAGGCAGTGGGAAGTGTAGGCAGAGTCAATGGATGGGAGGCTGGTTTGCATGATGAATTGGGCTACATTCATGACCTTTTGTAGTTCCTCGCAATTTTGATCAGAGCAGGGGCCATACCAGGCTGTGATGAGTCCAGAAAGGATGCTTTCTATGGTATCTGTTTGTCAGAGTAGAAAGCTACTGCCCTCAGGACTTACTTCCCTGCTGTCAAAAGGTCAAAGAAAAAGAAACAGCTTTGCTAAGAGCAATCTGCTAATAGATGTTTATTATTCAAGGCAGATAAATATGGCTTGTGTTTGTAGTTGCATTGATCCCTACCATTTTAATTTCATCTATATCCTGTACCAATGATGACCTCAATTAAGACCTGTTTGGATTAAGAAGTCAAATTATTTGATTCCGGGGAGGCTTAGTTTTATTTTTAATTTGTTCTTAGAATATGGGCGATACTTGCAAAGCTTCAATTACTGCCCACTCCAGTGGTCTTGAGAAAGATACACTGCGATCCATCCGCGAACCACAGAAATTCCTATGCCCCTGACATCACGGGATACGGCGGGAATGCTCTCAGGATGGGAATGGGAATTGGAGGCGCCACTCTGATTCATGTTGACATTGTATTTCATTTCATTCCTCTTTTATGGCCACACTCCTTATCAACTTGTAAAATATTAATATGACAATTGGCACAATCAAAAATCGATGCATTGTCCATGTCTTGATGGAATGAAATGTAAATTTTAAGAATTTGTTGGGACCTTGCATTCCCCTTATTCCTCTTCAGTTAGTGAGGAATGAGGCGATAATTTGGTGTAATTCTACAGTAGACAGAATGGAATTGGTGCAATTGATTTTTCTTTGGCTGTGTTGTCTGGTGTTGCTAACATGAGTAAACTCCATTCACGAGTGAGTGGAAAGATTTGTAAACACGGAGGATTTAACACAATATATGTAATTAGCAGAATCACTGCGAACCTGTGAATAGAAAGAACAAGACTTGCTTCACAAAACCTCACGGTATCCCAGACATGCTACAAAGCCAATCAAATACTCTCGGTGTGTGTCACTGTTGTGATGTGAACAACATAGAATGCTGAAACATAAATCCCTTGTGTACAGGAGGAGGCCATTCGGCCCATTGCGTATGCAGCGATTCTCCAAAAGAATATGTTCCCACCCCCTGCAAACCCATGCAATTACCATGGTCAATCCACCTAACCTACACATCTTTGGACACTAAGGGGCAATTTAGCATGGCCAATCCACCTAATCTGCACATTTTTGGACACAAAGGGGCAATTTAACATGGCCAATCCACTTAATCTGCACATCTTTGGACACCAAGGGGCAATTTAGCATGGCCAATCCATCTAACCCGCACATCTTTGGACACAAAGGGGCAATTTAACATGGCCAATCCAACTAACCACATATCTTTGGAGTTTGGGAGGAAGTCAGAGCACCTAGAGGAAACCCGTGTAGACACGAGGAAAACTTGCAAACTCCACACAGACAGTGACCCCAAGGCTGGAATCGAATCAGTGTCCATGGTGCTGTGAAGTAGCAGTGTTAACTACTGTGTCGCAACCAATTTGTGCGCAGGAAGATCTCACAAGCTACTTTTGGTGCTGCAGGTTTGAGGGATCAATATCGGCAAGGATCCCAAGCAGTGCTCCCCCCCTCGGTTTTCTTCAAAGCATCATTGTGGGATCTTGCACATCCAGCTGTCAAGGCAGGTTTGACCTATGATCTGAAAAGAGACACCCCTGACAGTGCAGCACTCCCTCGGATCTGGCCAGAAGTATCAATCTGGATTTTTCTGCTGTAGTCTCTGCCATGGAAGTTGCACAGTATCTTCTGACTCAGGGTGGGACTGTCACTGACTGAGTCACAGCCAACAAGATTTAGCCTAATTGCTCCATTTCCATCATGAGACATAAAAATGCCTGAATCTACAGGGCTACAAGCTGGGTTACACTGAATAGCTTTTCTTGGGGCCAGCAAAGACATGATAGGCCAAGTTGACCTCCTTCTGTGCCTTAAATTTTCTATTTCCACGGTTAAGCGTTGATTCACCATTGCAGCGGGTTTCAGAGTCATAGAATCAGAGAATCTCTACAGTGCAGAAGAGGCCATTCAATCCATCGAGTCTGTACTGACTTTCCAAAAGAGCCTCTTACCTAGGTCTTCTCCTCTACCTATCCCCGTAACCTCACACATTTATCATGGCCAATCCATCTAATCTACATACCTTTGGACACTCGGGGCAATTTAGCATGGCCAATCCCCCTAACCTGCACATCTTCAGATGTTGGGAGGAAATCAGAGCACTTGGAGGAAACTCACACAGACACGGGAGAATATGCAAACCCCACACAGGCAGTGATCCAAGGCCAGAATCAATCCTTGGTGCTGTGAGGCAGCAGTGCCATCCTTGTTCCTTTGGCAGTATCTTTGGAGTTGGCAGAAATTAGCAACGTTAAAGAGGGTGAAACTGAGCTTCCCACAGGTACATTTAAATGAACGGGGATGTCTCAGTCTCACGAGCAAAGTACATGAGAAAAGCTCATGTGAACTGAGGCCAGAATTTTTAAAACAGAGAGGCAGAGATGGACCAAAACAGAGACCTCTCCCCATCGCCTACCGAAAATCTAATAGAGCCTAAACTGCAAAGACAACGTGGATCTCAGTATTGTCAGATCTCGGGGTTTCACTTGAACAGGACCCTAAATATAATCAAAGCACCATCAGAAAATTGGCATTCAGCCCCTCAGTTCTGGCCATCCACACTGACGCTATAATTAAGAAAGGCCACCGATGCCTCCACTTCCTTAGAAGACTAAGGAAATTTGGCATGTCCGCTACAGCTCTCACCAACTTTTACAGATGCACCATAGAAAGCATTCTTTCTGGTTATATCACAGCTTGGTTTGGCTCCTGCTCTATCCAAGACTGCAAGAAACCACAAAGGGTCATGAACATAGCCCAGTCCATCACACAAACCAGCCTCCCATCCATGGACACTGTCTACACTTCCCGCTGCCTCGGAGAAAGAGCCGGCATAATCATGGACCCCACGCGCCCTGAATACTTTCTTCCACCTTCTTCCTTCGGGAAAAAGATACAAAAGTCTGAGATCATGTATCAACTGACTCAAGAAAAGCTTCTTTCCTACTACCATCAAACTTTTGAGTGGACCTACCTTATACTAACTTGATCTTTCCCTACACTGTAGCTATGACAGTAGCACTACATTCTGCACTCTCTCCTTTCCTTCTCTATGAACGGTATGCTTTGTCTGCATAGCATGCAAGAAACAATACTTTTCATTGTACGCTAATACAATTGATAATAAATGAACTCAATTACAGTAGACTGCTCAACTTTTGGAAGGAATAATAAAGAGAGGCAATTAATCTACGCCCATGTATTTATAGCAACATGGTCTCAGTACAAAACTGGTTATCTCTGACACTAACTGCCTGCTGGCTTACTGCAGGATCCATAGACAGATAGATTTAACTTGCAGAATCTGAAGATTCACTTGCAGCCAATCTCTTAGGGAAGTTGCCCTAACACACATACTAATTATTTAATTCATTGGATTCAGTTAGCCCTCACGAAGTACATGAAGGTGAACCAGGCTTTCTGAAGTTTCACCCTTCGGTGATGCAGGAAGTAAGTAAATATGAATGATTTTATGCTTTTATGGTGGTGTTTAGTAAGACAAGACTGCTAGCAGCGTGAGATTTATGATTGCAGAGAGTGGAGAAGGCAGCAAACCCATTCAAACAAATGGAGCAGTCCTTATTTTTAAGAGCAACATTCATCAAAAAAAGAAATGGTGGTGTTGCTGGGACTGGGCTATTTAAACCAGGATCTGGTAACTCGCCTGGTAATATATTTCCCCAGCATTTCAGCAGAGGAATGTGTCAGCAGCAGCTAATGTGGCAATATAAATGGGGTAGTCCTGAGAGCAGAAATGTTCCCTGTAATTATCAGCCCGTCTCTGTACACGTCTGGGAGGCAAACTTCACTATCTGTTGGAGGAATTGGACCAGGGTGTTCCTGGATGTACTTGGCACGTAGGGAATCTACGCCAGACTGTACTCTCCCTTCAAAAAATAGTCCATAACGCTCTGCCAGTCGACTTTCTTCCATCACTTTATCTCACTTCTGACACTTAAAAAGTAACATGAGCTGAATTTAACCCTTGCCTTCATGGCTATTGAGGGGTGTGGATGGAGTTTGAAGGGGTGGAGGGGTTGGGGTCTTGGCTCCAAGCGGTTAAAGCAGAGACAGTGTCCTGCCCTTTGGCCTTGTAGTCACCTGTTTCACTCACCTGATTCCCAGCCATTGGCCTGGCATCATTAGCACAGGTAAGGCTGCAAGAGGGCAGCGTTCGGACTGGATGCCCAGGTGTGAAGTGTGGGTGCTCAGGTGGCTTTGACCCCAATTTAGGCTGGGCTGGAACCTGAGCCTGACTCTCACTCTCCCAATCCACCCTTACAACGCCTCACCCTCCAGACCTTACATTCTTCTTTAATTGCTTCTTATACTTTTCATTTTTAGTTACTAACTTGGGGAAAGGAAAACACAAGACTGAAAGCTTTTTATAAGAGAAGGAAAGTCTTTTATTTCAGGATCATAGAATAGAATCCCTACAGTGCAGAAAGAGGCCATTTGGCCCATTGAGTCTGCACTGACTCTCCAACAGAGCATTTTTATCCAGCCTAGCCCCTGACATATATCCGTCGCGCCACATATTTACTCTGCTAGTCCTCCTAACCTACACATCTTTGCACAATAAGGGACAATTTAATATGGCCAATTCACCTAACCTGCACATCTTTGGACACTAACGTGCAATTTAGCATGGCCAATCCCCCTAAAGTTACAGAGGAATACTGCACAGAAAAGACCCTTTGGCCCATTGAGACTTACCCAACAATATCTGCCACTAAAGGCACATTAACCCCATTTTCCAGACTGTTACGATATTTCAAGTGCTCATCCAAATACTTTTTAAGACTTCCAACCTCCATTACCTTTCTAGGTAGCACATTCCAGATTCCCACCACCCTCTGAGCAAAAATATTTTTTCTCAAATCCCTGATGAACCCTCTGCCCCTCACCCTAATGCCCCCTCATGATCGATCCCTCAACCAAAGGGTTGAGGGGCCAAATGCCCTTGAGGTCAAAAGATAATGTGGAAGCATTAAGGCCAAATGGCCTATTTCTGCACTGTAGGGATTAAATACCATCTGCCCCTGCTCTGCTGGACAAAACGGTAAGTGGAGATTGAAGGTCATGCATGGCTCTGTCGGATTGGAGGATCTGAGGGTGATTAACTGTATTTCTGGGGGAATCATCACCTGACCTGGCCCCTAACACTCCAGCCATGAGTCAGCCAACATATCCATCCTTCATGCACCAATTGCAAAACAAGGACAGTGTGCTACCATCTTCTCAAGGGACAATTAGGGATGGGCAATAAATGCTGCCTGGCCAGTGACACTCATTTTTGACTTTTAGACTTATTACCCAATTGGATGATGCCTGACTGTCAGATAAACAGCCCCCCTCCCCATTTCCAATCCTTTAAATCTGTTAAAGGGAAAAGTTCAGACACACTGACAGGGAAACAGAAAGACAATATATTTAATGTCTGGATGGGTGGCACACAGCAGTCTCCTGGCCAAGATTCAGGGAGGGGGAGAGGAGGAAAGGGGTAGGGGTGATGGGGGGGGATGCACCCATCCCTCACTGTGCCTCTCCCAAGAGTGTTGCTGCTTTGGATGCCATGTTAGAGGGTGGAGTGGTGGGGGCGCGGGGGCTAGATTGAAAATACAGATGATAACAGAGCAGAATGTGTGTGTGCAGGAGGAAATCAACTGCCCCCCCTCCCAAAATTCCCCTCTCCCCCTTCAATTCCCCCACCCCCCCAATTCCTCCTCCCTCCTTAATTCCCCTTCTCCCTCAGTACTCCGTCCCCCCTTAATTCCTCCCCCTCAATTCCCCCTACCTCCCTCAATATCCTTTCCTCCTGAATTCCCTCCTCAATCTCCCCTCCCCCCTCAATTCCCATTACCTCCCCCCTCAATTTCCCCTACCTCCCCCCTCAATTTCCCCTACCCCCTTCAATACTCTCTTCCCCAAATTCCTTCCTCAATACCTCCTCTCCCAATTCCCCCTCAATCTCCCCTCCCCCTCAATTCCCTCTACCTCCTTCAATACCCTCTCCCCCAAATTCCTTCCTCAATACCTCCTCTCCCAATTCCCCCTCAATCTCCACTCCCCCTCAATTCCCTCTACCTCCTTCAATACATCAATACATACAATAAATCTTGGAATAACAGATGTGTTGAGTATAGGGCTAACGGGAAGACTTTGAATAGTGTGGAGGAGCAGAGGGATCTAGGTGTATGTGTACATAGATCCCTGAAAGTTGGGAATCAAGTAGATAGGGTTGTTAAGAAGGCATACAGTGTCTTGGCGTTTATTGGTAGGGGGATTGAATTTAGGAGTCGTAGCGTTATGTTGCAACTGTACACAACTCTGGTGCGGCCGCACTTGGAGTATTGTGTGCAGTTCTGGTCCCCACATTATAGGAAGGATGTGGAGGCTTTGGAGAGGGTGCAGAGGAGGTTTACCAGGATGTTGCCTGGTATGGAGGGGAGATCCTATGAGGAGAGGCTGAGGGATTTGGGGTTGTTTTCGCTGGAAAGAAGGCGGCTAAGAGGGGATCTTATTGAAACATATAAGATGATTAGAGGTTTAGATAGGGTGGACAGTGATAGCCTTTTTCCTCTGATGGCAAAATCTAGCACAAGGGGGCATGGCTTTAAACTAAGGGGGGTAGTTATAGGACGGATGTCAGGGGTAGGTTCTTTACCCAGAGGGTGGTGAGGGATTGGAATGCCCTGCCTGCTGCAGTTGTAAATGCGCCTAGTTTGGAGGCGTTTAAGAGATCTGTGGACAGGTTTATGGACGAAAAGGGATTGGTTTAGGTTAGTGGGTCATTGTTGTTTTTTTTTAACTGGTCGGCGCAACATCGTGGGCCGAAGGGCCTGTTCTGCGCTGTAATGTTCTATGTTCTATAATACCCTCCCCCCCAAATTCCTTCCTCAATACCCCCTCTCCCAATTCCCCCTCAATCTCTCCTCCCCTAATTCTTCCCTCAATTCCCCAATACCCTTCGCCCCCCTACTTCCCTCAATACCCTCTCCCCCTCAGTTCCTCCTCCCCCAATTCCCCCCTCAATCAGACTCAGGCCTGGGAAAGCGGGAGCGCGCCTGGGGACCGCGCGCGGCGCCTCTCCATTGTGTGGGGGCGGGAGCGCGCGGCGGCGGAGCGGGAGCGCGCCCAGCGGCTGAGGCAGGCGGTGGACACAGAACGTGTGAGAGAGAGGGGGGGGGATACACAGTAACTCTCTCAGTGCCGCGGATACACAGTAACGCAGCCGGGGGGGGCTTTGCAACATCGTGTCCCGCTGCTGGCAATCCTCAACAACTCTCCAGCGACAAACTCCCGGAAAATGGCACCGAGAATCCAGGTGGAGTCTCAGCTTTCACCCCGTGTGAGTGAGAGACACAAAAAGGCAGAGCGAGAGCATGAGTGTGAGAGACAGTGAGATACTGAGAGAGAGTAAAAACACAGAGTGTGTGAGACAGATAAACAGTGAGAGAGAAAAACAGAGAGAATTTGAGACAGAGAGAGGAAAAAGAGAGAATAGAAGGGGAGGGAGGGAGGGAGGGAGGGGGGGGGCTGGAGGGAAGTAAGAGGGTGTAAGGAGGTGGGAATGAGTGGATTAGGGGAGAGGGGAAAGGCAGTTGGGCAGAGTCACTGGGCCAGAGAAGGAAGGGTGTTGAGGGGAGAGGAGTGAGGGTGCAAAGAAGAAAAGGGCAGATGAGTGTAAAGAAAGGGTGGGAATGAGGGGAGAGGGGTCAGGTAAGGGTGGGGGTTAAAAGAGCGAAGAGGATGGGGGACAGAAGGTGAGGGTTGGAATGAGGAGAGGGGTGGGCAGAAAGGGTTGAAGTGAGGGAGGGGAGAATGAGGGACTGATTCAACGAGGAATTGGCCGTTGCTTGTATTGGTCTCAGATGGTACTTGAAGTCTGCTCGTACTTTCCTGAGGCTGCTACTGTCTTTGTGCAGTGAATGTGGCTCAGAGAGCTAGCAACAAACTCTCGGGACCTGATTTTAACTTTGTGCCAGTGAGTGGGTTTTGAGTGAGTTAAAATTCCCCTGTCTCCCATCCTGTGTTAATTTGACACAAAACATGGGGCTGTGTGTTTGTTTTCCTGTGATTATAGATTGTTAATATGTTCCTAAACCCACTCCCCCCACCCCTCACCCCATGCCTACCTCGCCCCCTCTCCCCGTAATTAATATTTGTCTTTTTTTATCTTCGGTAAAGCTAATAATTTATTAAATGTGGCAAAATTCTAACCAATGTTAGTTTGTGTTCTGAATGTGGAGTGTGTTACCAAGGCTGCATCTCAGGCGTTGGGTATCAAATTCGGCGTTGTTCCAGTTGTGCTAAATTGTACAGAGTTACAATCTTGGTGACTCATGGCTAAGAAACAATATTTAAAGGGGTTTAAAATAAATTTATTGTACAGTCCTGGAATTGAGTATTAATATGCTTTTGAGTTTGTTGCAATAAATCCTTTCTCCTGGTTAACAGATGCAGTTGGAATGTGCTGGCCACCCATACGGAAATGTGTTTTTGCTTGGTGCTGTCTCACTGTGTTGCCTCATGGCAGTTAGCAGATAGTCCCAGAGATTGACGGCAGCGCAGACTGTGTTTAAAAGAGAGATCTTACCTGGTGTCGTATTTTAATGACTGAACTTAATTTAACCCAGCTGTTTCTAGATTTATAGGCATGCATTGCGCTGTCTGTGTTACCAATGCACTTTCCCTCAGTTCTGATTGTCTGAGGTAATAGCTACTCCTGTCTTTCTTGTGTACGTTACATTAACCCTTTGTAACCGGCAAGGTTAGTGTGTGGGGGAGGTGGGATGGAAGAGTTTATTAAGTTTGAGTTTGTTTATTAGTGTCACAAGTTGGCTTACATTAACACTGTAATGAAGTTACTGTGAAAATCCCCGCAGTCGTCGCACTCTGGCACCTGTTCGGGTACACTGAGGGAGAATTTAACATGGCCAATGCACCTAATCACGTCTTTCCGATTGTGGGAGGAAACCGGAGCATCCGGAGGAAACCCATGCAGGCATGGAGCACGCAGACTTCACACAGACAGTGACTCAAGCCGGGAATCAAACCCAGGTCCCTGGCACCGTGCCACCCCTAAAAAGTGCTAGGTGCTGTGCCACCATATTGCCCTATTGGAAAAACACCCAACCAGGCAGTGTCACTACATTTGATCTGATTTATTAAAATCATATTTATTAGTATGCAGTGAGAAGTATTGTTTCTGTGCTCTGTACAGACAAAACATACCATTCTTAGCGAAGGAAACGAGAGTCCAGAATGTAGTGTTTCAGTCATAGCTAGGGTGGAGAGAAGGATCAACTTAATGCAAGGTAAGTCCATTCAAAAGTCTGACAACAGCAGGGAAGAAGCTGTTCTTGAGTCGGTTGGTATGTGATTTCAGACTTTTGCATTTTTTTGCCGACGGAAGAAGGTGGAAGAGCGAATGTCTGGAGTGTGTGGGGTCCTTAATTATGAGGCAGCAGGAAGTACAGACAGAATCAGTTATTTATCATTTATATTAATGATTTGGATGAGAATTTGGGAGATATGCTTAGTAAGTTTGCAGTTGACACTGTGGCATAGTGGACAGTGAAGAAAGTTATCTCCAACTGCAGTGGGATCTTGATCAATAGGGCCAGTGGGCTGACAAATGGCAGATGGAGCTTAATTTAGACAAATATAAAGTGATGCATTTTGGTAGATTAAACCAGGGCAGGACTTACTCAGTTAATGGTAGGGCATTGGGGAGAGTTACAGAACAAAGAGATCTAGGGGTACAGGTTCATAGATCCTTGAAATTGGAGTCATAGGCAGACAGAGTAGTGAAGAAGGCATTCGGCATGCTTGGTTTTCATCGGTCAGAATATTGAATACAGGAGTTGGGACGTCTTGTCGAAGTTGTACAAGACATTGGTAAGGCCACACTTGGAATACTGTGTGTAATTCTGGTCACCCTATTCTAGAAAGGATATTATTAAACTAGAAAGGGTGCAGAAAAAATTACTAGGATGATCCTGGGACTTGATGGATTGACTTACAAGGAGAGGCTGGGTAGACTGGGACTTTTTTCTCTGGAGCATAGGAGATTGAGAGGTTTTATAGAGGTCTATAAAATAATGAGAGGCACAGATCAGTTAGATAGTTAATGTCTTTTTCCAAAGGTAGGGGAGTCTAAAACTGGAGGTCATAGGTCAGAGGGGAGAGATACAAAAGTGACCAGAGGGGCAATTTTTTCACACACAGAGGGTGGTGCGTATCTGGAACCAGCTGCCAGAGGTGGTAGTAGAGTGGGTACAATTTTGTCTTTTAAAAAACATTTAGATATTTACATGGGTAAGATGGGTATAGAGGGATATGAGCCAAATGAGGGCAATTGGGATTAGCTAAGGGGTTTTAAAAAAGGAAGAGTGGCATGGATAGGTTAGGCGGACGGGCCTGTTTCTATGCTGTAAACCTCTATGACGCGGTTGATGGGAGACTGGTTTGTATGATGGATTGGGCTACATTCACCACCTTTTGTAGTTCCATGCGATCTTGGGCAGAACAGGAGCCATAACCAAGCTGTGATACAACCAGAAAGAATGCTTTCTGTGGTGCATCTGTGAAAGTTGATGACAGCCGTAGCTGACATGTCAAATTTACTTAGTCTTCTGAGAAAGTAGAGGTGTTGTTGGGCTTTCTTAACTATAGTGTTGGCATGACGGGACCAGGACAGATCGGTGGTGATCTGGACACATAAAAATTTGAAGCGCTCGACCCTTTCTACTTCGTCCCCGTTGATGTTGACAGGGGCATGTTCTCTGTTACACTTCTTCAAGATGATGACAATCTCCTTCATTTTGTTGACACTGAGGAAGAGATTATTGTTCCCGCACCAGTTCACCAAATTGTCTATCGTTCTATCACATGCTACATTATAGGTGAGGCTGGATTGTCTAAGTGGTCCTTTGCTCCTACACTGCCCCGATCTGCCAATGGCTGGAATTTCTCATGAACTGCACGGTCTGATTTTTCTGAAATCCGTATCCTGCAGTGTAGCTGGGAGCAGAACGCTGGGATCCACCCCAAATGATACTGGGTCCAAGCAGTGGCCCAGAATGAGTATTTTCCATTGCATTCACTGAGGGTCTTCGTGATATGAAATCAAAATGCAGCAGCTGCTGGAAGTCTGAAATAAAAAGTGTGTGTGCTGGAAATGGTCAGCGGGTGAGGTGACATCAATAGAGAGAATTAATGTTTCAATTCGATAATGGCACTGAATTGATCTTTGTGATCTAACAAAGTGTTAGTTTTCGATATTGTGATATTGGAAGAGTGTGTGTCCCACTGTGTGTGTGTGTGTGTGTGTGTCTGTCTGTCTGTCTGTGTGCGTCCCTGTCCCAGTCTGTGGACGCGCCTGTGTCATAGTGTCTGTGTGTTTCTCCCTGTTCCAGTGTGTGTCTGTTCATGTGTCCCAGTGTGTGTGTGCGCCCCCCCTGGTGTGCGCGCGTGCCTCCTGCCCCCTCCTGGGTGTGCGCAAGTGCGCCGGCCCCCCCTTGCCCGGTGTGCGCGCGCGTGCCGGCCCCCCCCCCCCCTTGCCTGGTGAGCACGTGCCGGCCCCCCTTGCACGGTGTGCGCGCTGGCCCCCCTCGCCAGGTGCACACGTGCGCGCCGGCCCCGCCCCCACCACAGTGTGCGCACGCGTCGGCACCCCCCCCCCGATGTATCTGTCCCTGTGTGTGTGTCCCCTAGGGGTGTGTGTGTGTGTGTGTCCCCTAGGGGGGTGTGTGTGTGTGTGTGTGTCCCTAGGGGGTGTGT